>NW_028262402.1:5408484-5711515 GCF_047370975.1 Nipponia nippon
CACTTGTCATTCACAAAACTCAGGATTATATTTCTTTCCTCCTTTTCCGAGCAGCCCTCAAAAAAAGCTTTTAAGTTTTTACTGCCTTATGTCACTATTTACAGAGCAAAGCACATGCAAGTTCTGCTGCTCCAATTTGCTATTTGCTAAAATTTTAAAACCAGAACTAAATCTCCAGTTAATGTTCTCAGGTGCCATTTTCACATGACAATAACATTGATAGCTCATTGTTAAATACAGTTTTAGATCTACATGAAGAGCATGCCTGTCTACACATCTAAGAACTCTTTAGAAGATACTTAATCACTGCAGTATGTTTACTTGCCTATAATGCCTGGGGTTGTAAACTGTGTAATCCTAATATAATCTTTGTTACTAACAACACCCCAATTCCTTGCACCTGAAAGTTTTATCCATCTGCCAGTTAATCACAGCCGTTCTGCTTCGTTGATGGCTTTTTTATGTCTCAATGGCTGCCCTACCTGTATTCTTCTTTTGTCTTCCTGGTGTGATATCTCGTGCAATGAAGAAGATACATGTATGAGTTTTCTCTGAGAGCAGCCAGAAAATTGTTCTGAAAAGTAATGGAGAGATAGATAAAATACAACAGCTCCAACCAGCACTTTCCAAGCCAAAGGGCACTGGCAGATGGAAAGAAGGGAATATCAGAAGGATATGCTGACACAAACTTTGTTATAGCTCTGTGAGAAAGACACAGGTAGCAGAGGAGTCATGTATTAATGTGATGCAGTTAAGACTGTGTCACTTCTTGTTAACAGTGACATGTCCTCATGTTCTTCTAGTATCAGTTTTACACATTATTATAAGCTAAAGGAGCTGGGGTGGGCATTCATAGAATCAATGAATCACAGAATGGTTGAGGATTGAGGGGACCTCAGGAGGTCGTCTGGTCCAATGCACCTGCTCAAGCAGGGCCACCTAGAGCTGGTTGCGCAGGACCATGTCCAGATGGCTTTTGAATATCTCCAGGGATGGAGACTCCACAGCCTCTCTGGGAAATCTGTGCCAGTGCTCGGTCATCCCCACAGTATGAAGTGCTGCTTTATATTGTCTACCTGGACTTTAGCAAGGCCTTTGACACTGTGTCCCACAGCATTCTCCTGGAGATGCTGGCTGCTCACAGCTTGGATAAGTGCACTCTCCACTGGGTTAAAAACTGGCTGGATGGTTAGGCCCAGAGAGTGTTGGTGAATGGAGCCAAATGCAGTTGGCGGCCAGTCACAAGTGGTGTTCCCCAGGGCTCAGCACTGGGGCCGGTCCTGTTCAACATCTTCATTGATGATCTGGATGAGGGGATTGAGTGCATCCTCAGTAAGTCTGCAGACAACACCAAGTTGGGTGGAAGTGTCGATCTCCTGGAGGGCAGGAAGGCCCTACAGAGGGATCTGGACAGGCTGGATCGATGGGCTGAGGCCAACTGCATGAGATTCAACAAGGCTAAGTGCCGAGTCCTGCATTTCAGTCGCAACAACCCCATGCAATGCTACAGGCTTGGGGAGGAGTGGCTGGAGAGCTGCCTAGCAGAAAAGGACCTGGGGGTGTTGGTTGACAGCCGCCTGAACATGAGCCAGCAGTGTGCTCAGGTGGCCAAGAGGGCCAACGGCATCCTGGCTTGTATCCGAAGTAGTGTGGCCAGCAGGACGAGGGAGGTGATAAGTGCCCCTGTACTCGGCACTGGTGAGGCCGCACCTTGAGTACTGTGTTCAGTTTTGGGCCCCTCACTACAAGAAGGACATTGAGGTACTAGAGCATGTCCAAAGAAGGGCAAGGAAGCTGGTGAAGGGTCTAGAGCACAAGTCTTAGGAGGAGCGGCAGAGGCAACTGGTGTTGTTTAGTTTGGAGAAGAGCAGTCTGAGAGAAGACCTTATTGCTGTCTATAGCTACCTGAAAGGAGGTTGTAGCGAGGTGGGGGTCAGTCTCTTCTCCCAAGTAACAAGTGACAGGACAAGAGGAAATGGCCTCAAGTTGTATCAGGTGAAGTTTAGGTTAGACATTAGGAAAAACTTCTTCACCGAAAGGGTGGTCAAGCATTGGAACAGGCTGCCCAGGGAAGTGGTTGTGTCTCCATCCCTGGAGGTATTTAAAAGACGTGTAGATGTGGTGCTTAAGGACGTGGTTTAGGTGGACTTGGCAGTGTTAGGTTTACGGTTGGACTTAATAATCTTAAGGGGCTTTTCCAACCTATATGATTCTATGATTCTATGATTCTATATTCACAAGGAACCTCCTGTGTTTCAGGAGCATTGCGCCTCTTCTTGTGCTTGATTATATTAATTTTAAGAAATTTTTAATTCTAAGAAATGTTATGAAGAAAACTTTCAGATAAAGAATTATCCTTGATTGTTTCCTAGTTTCCTTAGTCCACCATTTTATTCCTAACATATAGATATAGATATGTGCATATGCATGAATACAGGTGAAATTTGCTCTGTGGAAAAAAGCTGCAAATGAACCGCTTTCTTTTCAGTGGTAAGTCCATTTGCATTTTTGGATTACTTGTTTTTAGCATGTAACAGTTTCATTAATGCAAGATTCATATTGAATCAGAACATAGGAAAAATAAGAATATTCAAAATAGCCCTGGAACAGTCTATTGGTAATATAATGCAATGATCCACTTGGGGGAGATGATGAGTTGCTCGTATGATAATGGTGTGTAATACTGCACAGCTATTAATTAAGATAAAGTAATTTGCTTTCACAAAAGAAAACAGCTTCCAAACCCATAAGTCTATGATCTTTTTGTGGTGTACGTGCATGCGCATATACCACAAATGGAAAGGAGGAGATACATTCCTTGGGACGTCCTTTGAAATCCATTTGTGATTCAAGTAGGTAAAAGCTCAGCTCATGAAAAATTATAAGTTTCCTTGATTATAGTACCATTGAGATTTGCCATGATGCAAGCACATTAGTGGCTGTCCATCAACAGCTTCCAGTACAGTAAATTTCCCACCGGTCAGATGCTTAACTAGCATAGTTCAATCGACTTTCAGTGGTCCTATGACAGTGTACAGCAAGTAATGCTTCAGGCAGCCTTGCCTTTTCGTATTTGTACCTGTAAAAAATCTTATTTCACCAGGATCCCTAAACTGCAAATGCTTAGTAAGCAACATTTCTTGAAGTGTCATTTTCCAGTTGTCAGAATGACAGCTGTGAAAACACAGTATCTAGGAGTCCGTGTTTTTCAAGGATCTAGAAAACTGTCATTATGACTGATGAACCAGACTTTTTACTTCAGTCTGAAGACTATGAGTGGCTTTGGAGGTACTAAGGAAATGGAAACAGTGGTGCTTTAACACCAGCCATTTGAGACTACCCTCTGGCCACATGAGACAAGCCACTTCCATGGCCCTGCAAGAAATGTGATGCCATTGGAGGCACATGGCAAAATGCAAAGGCATCTTGAATCAGGAAGAAAGAGCCCCAAGTTTCTTCTCCAAGCTGCACCAAAAATATGGTTTCTTATATTCATATTAAGGAAAAACCATGCTGGTATAATTTAAACTGGCATCCAAAGGACTGACTCCACTGTTTCAAATTTATATCCAAATATGATAAAAAGTCACAGTAGGGGAGTGTCACTGACATGAGATTCAGGCCTATTCTGCCTGAGAAGAATTTTAAAACTCCTGTGATCACATTTACTTTCCCTGATTTATTCTAACAATATGCTTGCCACAAAAGTTTACTCATTTAAAGAAAGTGTAAAATGCAGACAGGAATGTTTGTCATCAAACCACCTAAGAAAGCTTTTGTTAACTATGAATTATTAAGGTAATGCACTTCCTGGAAGCATAATGGTTAAAGATATTAAGTCCACAACCAAGAAAAGAAAAGAAAAACATTCCAGCCTCTGCTTATACACTGTGCCCATAAGACCTTATAATAGCCAAGTGTGTATATGCACGTATATGCATCGAGCTCCAAAAAATGTGGTCCAAATTCCAGCACAATTTGTAGTCTCCATCACACTCATACACCCACCTTTGTTCCAAGTTTTGTTACAAATTCTGCTATACTATTCTCTATTCCTTTTGTTTTTCCTGTTTAATAGTAAAGCCTATAATATATACTGATAAATAATTATATATATATATATATATATATATATAAAAATTATATATAATATATACTGATAAAAGAAAAGGCTTTTTGTTGTTACACTGGACCAGAACAAAACTGGAAATGTTTAATGGACTGAATAAAATATCCTAACGGATGATGAAATGTGACCTATTAACTAGTCTGAAATAGTGCATTTCTCCCTCTTGTTAACAACAGACTTGCTACAACATTGCTAGAGAACCAGAGCCAATCATTTTCTGATCTTAAATGCTAGGGCCAATTTAACTTCTTCCCAGAAAACCATGGGGGTGAGATGTCAAGATAAAACTGCTGCCACACAGAAATTGGTGTATTATCCTCTTGGCCTGTGGGTCTACAGATATGTGAAGGGGTTTGATGTAGGATTGGCTCTCCATAAGGACACTGAAGAGGTGGAGGCAAATCCACTTCCAATGTGACAGTCTCTTGGGCAAGGGGCAGCACTGTGCAGCGATTCTTTCTTTTCAGTCTCTTTATTCTTTCTGGCAGAGTGGAACTTCAGTTCATAGAGGCATGGCAAGAGTTACATTAGTCTGTAAATTCCATGCTTCTGGTGGACCTAACAAGGAATTCTGTGAGCAATAATATCTCTGGTTCTTCTGGCTAAAAAGCAAAGCAAAACTTTAAAACAGAATGGGCAACAGAAAAAATATTTGTTCTCTGTAAGAGAAACTATATACACAAATAATATTTGCACTAATGTTTACTACCTTATCATTAATATATATATATCTAAATATGTATAAACACAAATAATATTAACTATATATATAGCATGTACTGAACCAAGTCATATAAATCAAACTCTATTTAGACACATACACACAAACACTTATACATACCTGAATTGAAAATGCAGAAGCTTAAAGAAGTGCATAATCCTGTTTACTGAATATTTCCACTGAAGTTTATGTATATGGAAATATGAAGTCAAATCATGCACACATATAAGTGTCTGCAAAACTTGTACCATAGTCAGCATATATATATTTAATCATTTGATCTTTCTGGTCTGTACTGTCTTTGCTTCTAATTCAAAGAAACTTAACTTACCTTATCATATGTGATAATAACGGATAGAGGGCCTCTCATGTTTCCATCAAAAATAGAGAAACAACTAATGAAAAACTCTTCAGGGGTGAACTGATGTTCATGGTGAGTTTGTGTACGCATGCTGCCATTCATTCCTAACCACACATTCACATCTTTGTACTCTGTAAAAAACAGTCCACGCTGACACATTCTGCAAAAGGTTTCTGTTGGAAACCTCCCTCCACTTTCTCTTTTGATCCCCTCTCTCCTGTCCCAGATCAATATGACTGGCAGGCCACTTGCTCTGATTCCTATTTATACCTGAGAAGGGGGAATGATGGCAATTCTGGATCAGTTCTCCATGGTTGTATGTTAATATGCACTTTGCTTTCAGTGTCACTGGGGATTATGACTCAAGGTACAAAGTGATGAAGAATCAGGACCAGGTGTCTAGAAGGTTTGTAGATGATGGTGCAATTAGTCTGCATTTGTGAGATTACATGATTTTGTTTCAAGTGAATATTTGGAGTGGTAGTTCTTGACAAGCTATGGGATTCATAACAATCTGACTAGCAAACTTCAGAGTGAAACGTCTTGTGTTTCCTAAGCAATGTGACTTAAAACTCTTAGATGAAGAAATGGAAAAGAATATGCAGGAAATTAGTACTATTGTTCACATTTGATTAAAGATAAAAGAAGAGAGGACAAGTGAAAAGGAAATTATTTGATTTTTTTTTTAATCTCGTAGTGCCTTGATTAAGAGATCAAATGATAGTGATAAATGATAAAGCATTAAATTTAAAATTAAAGCAAAGTGAGTTTCACAAGATACACTTAATCTATACCAATAATTCTTGCCATATTGTTCTTATCAGAAGACAGCCTTACTTCATGAAAAGGAAATCTAGTCAGGGTATCACTTAAGTACAAGTCATGTTAGAGGGTGGTAAATGAATAGAGATGGACTTAAGCAAGCATATGTTTCTCACAGATGGCTTAAAAGCACTTTTTTTTTTTTTGCAACAGGATGTAAAGTCAAGTTCTTGTTCCAGGAATACTCTCTGAAGAGTCTTGAGCAAAATATGTTCTGAATTTTTCACTATAATGACAGGGCAGTACTGGAGCCATGATTCTTTTTATGTTGAAACTGCTGCGGCAAATACAGTCTGTAAAAAATACTGACAGTCAAGATTGGTAATATTTACTCTGTAGCTTCTGCTAGTTGCCCTAATAGCCAAGAGAAATGACTGAGACCCTTCCCTTTGGAAGTTTATGTTGAGCTGGTTCTTTCTGGGGTTTGTCTTTTAAAAAAATATTGTGTAAAGAATAGGAATTTTGGAAATACCTAAGCTAGCTTTGTTTTCCAGATCAGCTATAATGATCAGAATTGGATTTATACAACCATCACTATCACTGGTATACTTGTCATTATGCTTCTCTTCTCCTCCAGCACTGAGCAAGATGCAGAGCAGAATTAGGCTGTTGGTGACTGGATGCTGGAGGAGGAAATGGGTGGAAATGTACTTTCCCACCACACTGCCATTCCTCCTCAGCATTGTAATGTAATAGCACAATCCATCTTTAAGGGGGCTGTTTCTATTGACTCTAGTGGGATTATCCATTACTACAGCAGTAAATATGAGAGTGACAATCCCACCTCCTGCACAAGCAGGTCTGCATCAGTTCATTTTGCAAGGTTTTCTATATGCTTTGGGAGAGGGTAGGGAACAAGGAAGCTTTCCTTGTCTTCTGTATGTGGCTTCTGCCATTGTCTAGGTGTGTTAAAAGTGTGCACATCTGTGTGCAAAAATTCAGACAAGCTCCTGTAGTTAATTTTTATGGCTAATAACTTGATTCTGACATTTCTGAACAGAGCATTATAAGACTTGTCTTTTAGCCTGAAGCAGGTAATGATATTGTATGAGTGGCATCCTGACTACTGTCTTAATTATGAAGAAAACTGGAGACTGTGATACTATAATGTTTCACTGGGAAAGCCGAATGGGTGCCAGTGTGGGATGACAGTACAGAAGAATGTATCATCAGTGATCATAGCAGTGCCTGTCCATTTCAGGGAATTTGCAAGGAAAGAATGGTTTAAAATAAGTTATTCTTCTACTTAGCTGCCTACACTGCAACACTTTTTCCATATGTCATATTTTCCTCTGTATTTCAGTGCTTACTGTATATTTCAAAAGACTCAAAGGTTCCTTCACCTTTGGTTTGTAACATTTAGTTTGAGCCATGTAAGCCATAACTCACCCTTATTAGCAAAGAAACATGTAGCATTTCAGTTTTCACATTGCTTTAAAATCCTGAATGTGTCTTAATTCCAGTGGGACAGGAATTCACTCTGACTTGCAGAACACATCCATCAGTGAAATATATGTAATGAGGCTTTGTGTGTCTTGGTGTCTATTGCTACAGTTAGGATTTTTTTTAAGTTGCATTTTCAGAATAAATAAATAAATGTATCTTGCCTTAAGTTTCAGATTGTAAGCAATGTTAGAAAGACTTTGTGGACAGTTTAACATTTAACTTTGTGCTACATTAGTTCATGGACTTGCCTGTGGGTGATCGGGTACAGGCCACTGTTGAAAACAGGCTGCTGAAATCACTAGGATGATCAGCTAATTGAACTGCTATATTGATGGAGCCTGGAAATCTCATCTTCTTGTACTGTCACTGGAGAGTTATGTCCCAGTAGTCAGCAGCAGTTATCCAGTTTTCAGTGGGTTCTGCACACTGGTGGAGGGGAGACTCCCTCTTTTGTTTTAACTCTTTTGTTATTTCTTTAATGCACTTTAAAAAGGTCTGTGTGCTGGGGTCATTCTTTATGTGAGCTCATAGTCATTAGTCTGTCTCCAAGCTTGTGCCAGTTTTGTGGTTCTGCAAGTAATTAGGCTTAAAAAATCTAAACTGTTAACTGAATAGCAAAATCCCTTCCTTCCTTCACAGACCTTTGAGACTACTCATCCTGCCTGTATTACTGTAAAAACCTTGCAATATGTGCCTTCAGAGAAAAAGAAAATTGCTGCCATTTTTCTTTTGCAAGCAAACTAAAAAGAAAATAACAACAGTCCTAATTCAGCAGCAAGACCTGATATTGCTCCTGCTTCAAAGCAATACTAAACAACGTTCAGATTGGCAAGAGCACTTTCCAGCCCCTTTGATCCAACTCAGAGCCGCAGGTTCACAAGAAGTTCTCATACCACAGCTATAAATACAGAAGCAGCAATGAAATATCCACCCATGCCTTTTGGAAATGCTATTTGAAGCTAAGTTCCTCAAGACGTCCACCTTAAGGATGAAAAGCAGCTTTTGTATCCCACACAGGGACTGTATTGGCTATGATCCATTAACAAAAGACAACTACCTTCTCACAAATATTGGTCTAAAAAAAATGGTTACTGCTGAGATTTTCAAAGCATTCCATACAATGTACATGCATGTTTTCCTTTCATTTCAGTGCGTACTATCTGTCTATTGTCTGCCTTGAAAATTCAAATTCATAATTATCTCCCTAACCAACTTCAACAAATTCAAATTGCTGTGAAATGTAATGTTAATTCCTACATCATATATCAGACACAGGCAAGGGATATATTTTTGTCCTCTTTAATAAGTCTTTAGGAAAATAATTCAAGACAAACAAATATTTATTGTACTAATCCTTAAACACAAGGGAAAAATAAAATTATGCCAGCTGAAACAGGATTGTTAAACGTATGTGATACCCAAATTACATGGTTACTGGGATTGATTTTTTTAATCATTTCATAAAAAAAAAAAAAGTGGAAAATACTTTCAAAGCGAAAAAACTTTCATACTTAAGAAACTTTCATACTCACTAAGGAATGACAGATTATCTGTGCTAATAAGTCTGTCAAATGTGGCCAGCCAACTGAAAAACCCTCTCAAAATTTCTGTAAAGAAAACCTACAATCTATTAAAAGCCATGTAAAACTCTGGAAAATTTCTCTTGCCAGAAATTCCAAGAGAGAAGCAACTGAGACACACATATTTTAAATGGGTATTTCCTGAGAAACCATTATCACCATAAACCAGCTGAGCAGGTCTTTTGACTTCTCTCTGAAATTACCAGTTGAATAGGATGAGGGATTGTTTGCTTGTTTTGAAAAATATAGGAATATTGGAAGCCCTAAAGTAAACAAACTCGCTCAGTTCCCAGGCAGTCACGTGAATTACTCATTAATTACATTAGTTTCAGTGGCAACTTTGCTCAGGTCAGAGATATGTATATCATTATGGAGGTGATAACACTGATCCTGCAGACTTATGTGAGCTGATGGAGGCAGTGACCTCAAGGTAGTGCTTATTTGGAATCTCCTTCTGATGTTGAAAATACGGTTACAAACTGTATATTCTGTGAACTGTTTTTAATGAAGGATAACAATCAAAATTGCAACATTTTTGTTTGGGCATGCAATTCATGCTGTGGAAATGTGACTATAAAAGGAGTTCTCCTCCTGAGGTCACTTATTTGCTTGCATATAAGTATGCATCCTAAATTACTTATCACAGGAGGCTCCAAGGTAGGCTAGCTGAATTGAACATTAAACATACCTGGATAGGTATATTTAATGTTAAATACTGGGTAAAGTGATGTAATTTTTACTAATTTCATATAATTACAACACTAGGTGTTTGAATTACAAAGATAATAATGGTCATATATTCAGGTGTCTAAAAATTCATCTGTTGTATTTCAAACCAGAGGTACTTATATATTTTCTTGAATGTAGATTGCAGCCATTTCTGAAGACAGAATTTATAATCTTTTTTGGTTATATAAAGCACTGATATTTACCAGAATTAATATTATACACAGTCCCATTTTGATAATTATAGCTGTAAGTTTTCATATAGAACATCCCAGGTTGAAGGAAGATCAAAAATCAGATTTTGAGTATTTTTTAAGCTGAATGTTTTGCAGAACTGCAGCAGCACAATAGCAACTATGGCTTTAAAGACTATTGACTGAACACCTAATATATTTAAAACCTTCTCCCGCTGGTTTGCCTGTTATGGCTGCATTGTAGACTGAGAAGTAAGGAGGATTAAAGTCACACTGTTGACTCTGCCATTAATGAATTCAGCTGGTTTTGGCACTATAAAGTACAAGTAATTATTACTCACAATAGTCTGAAAGTAATTCTTTTCACATCATGTTGGCTTGTCAACACCAGCCAAAAAAGTTTTCTTCAATAAAATATTACATTTTCAAATTCAAATTAAACACTAAAATTTGTCAAAATGATGGAGGTTTTGTGTGCAGTTTTTCAAATAGTTCTGGCTTTAATGTAAACCTTTAACTGGTTAACTGCTTTCAAAGTAACAGCAGAAATAGAAGTGAATATGAAATCTATTAACAGATAAAAAAGCCAGTTAAGCTATTTTCTCCCATGGTACATTTACTTGAAATATTAACTTTATATTCATTTTCAAGTTGATATATAGGGTGAAGTTAACAAATTTTTCCTTCATTTTATCAAAGAGAAAAAGTACTCATTGTCGTGACTACTGGGCCAGTCTGTGTATTAAAAACGTAATAAATGCAAGCTGCAAAGTAAATTTTATACAAATTATTGACAGATAAAGACTTTACCAAATTAAAAGGATCAATAACTTTATATAATAATTTTATAATTATTTTATTTTTGTGGTGAATTCAGACTCACAGTATTTTAAAATGGGACTCTTCTTCACCTGGTTTGGCAAAATGCACATTTGAATTGCATTAGACTCATAAGGTATCAAATCATACTCATCAACAATAAAGAAGTGTTCATTGCTTAAGGAAGTGTTCTTTCAGAGGGGAGAAAACAGGATACAAAATGCTTTCGTATCATGATATTATGCCAAAGAAAGGCTTGCTAAACAAAGTGTCAGCTAATGTCGGCAGAGAAAGGTGAAGCTTACACACTCCTTCAAAGTCAAAGTTGAACAATAGCATTTCAACACTGACTTTTATGCTGCATTTTTGCATAGGCATATCAAATCTTTTATCATCACAATTACATATTGTATTATATGCATAAAATTAATAATAATAACATCTATCCTGTTCTTACAAATATTTGCTGAAAATATTCTTTTCTCTACCCATGCAAAGGGAATAGACACATTTAAGTAAAAATATATTATAAGGAAAGTCTGGGAAAGGCAGAGATAAATAATCTACCCATGGACAGCAGAAATGAATAGCTGACTGGGCAATTATTTTGGATCACAAAAGAGACCCATTTTTTCAATAACAATCATGAACACTGTAGGGAAGAAGCTTTTCCTCTTATCAGAGAGCTGTGATATAATAATTAAGTTTAATGCTATCTCAAAGTGTTTGCAGGATTAGGGCTTCAGTTTTTCCTTTAGAACATAAATATTATTTCTATCTTTTATTTTCCTCATTTTAATAATCTTCTGAGAAACAAGCAGCATGACCCATAGCAATAGCAATAGCCTTAATTGCAAAATATGACTATTTTTTTCACATACAGGATGAATTGTCTTAATCACAGATAATTAATCTTTTTCAACCTACTTAGGAAAAAAACATTATATAAAATATGTTTGTGAAGCAAAGTTTTGAGAGAGATTTTTGATAGAATTTTTATAAATATTAAATCTAATATAATAAAGTCCTTTCTGTAGAATTTTAGCTCACATGTTGTCAAGGAGTAACAAATGTCAAGATCTTTAGAGGAGGACGAATATTGCTATTGTGACTTTTAAAAAAATTTACACTATGCAGTAGCCATAGAACATGTATGGCAGAAAACAAATAATGATATCTTTTAGGAATCTTGAAGATGTTGCTTAGTTCATAGGGGAAACTAAGCTTCAAGAGTTAGTGAGTTAAATAAGAGAGAAAACTATCTAATTACATTTTATTTTAGTTTTTGGATTTTAAGCCTGTAGGCATTAAACTGCAAATAGGGCTAGTATTTTACAAAGGATAATATAGATGATGTTTCATTGCTTTCACCCAAAAATGCTTTTAGAAACTTTGGGATCTTTCATAACTTACAGAAAATACTATTTGTTATAGATCTTTTCCAATCTCTTCCTACTACAAAAGAAGGAAGATGATCTGTAGCAGGAGCACCAATAGGATGTGTAAAGAGGCCTCCAGTATGTTTGAGTGAGAAAACAGAACAAGATTAATTTCTCTTTTAAGTTGAGGGATTTCTCATCTGAAGTTTCTATGCCATGTTATCCTGCGGAATTAACAATTATTGTTATGTTCATATTTGTAGTGTATTACAGCTACCTGTAACAAACGCAGTCCAAAAATGCTCAGTCACTGCTAGTAAGGGTACTCAGCTGCTGGAGCACAAATCCAGATGTTCAGAAGGGAAATCAGGGGAACATCCTGCTGGAGGATTAGCACTCTAATTAGACCTTGTGCCTCTGCATTGTCTGCAGGCACTCACCTTCTTCATGACAACTACCTGTGCTAAAGCTCGCTTCAGTTCCCTCATGGTAGAAAGAGTCTGGGGAGCAGATGCCATTGTAGGTCCTTATTTTAAGTAATCTATGTGGTGGCCAATACTGGAAAAGGCAAATCAAGAGATTTTCTTGTGCTGTTCCTCTGCCTAGAAACAGGATCACCAACATTAGTGCCTCTCCTGAAGCATGTTTAGTTAGCCTTGTCCTAGAGGTCTCCTGCAGTTCAGAGCTAATGTGTCCATCACGTTGAGGAATTTCTTTCTGCTTTGTAAAAAAAGTAGTTAAAATAAAATATGCAGTGTTCTAGGGTGCTAACTGCTTCACCCACTGCCCTCCCACAGAAAAACAAGTGGAAGAAACCATTGCATGAAACTAACAAGAACAATCTCATGTTCTTAACAGCTGCATGTCTGGTTGTTTACCAATACTTTTCCCAGTGGCTTAGGAGATAACCTGTATGTATTAGCATGGGACCAAACACATGCATGCAGAAAGCACTTCAACTGATACTGTTTCTGGTGCAAGACAATATAAAAATTATTGTTCTATTTGCTGCAGGGATGTTTCAAAAAAGAATAGGACTCTTTAAAGGTTTGTGTTGTATTTCTTTTTCTAGCAATTTGCGAAATGAAACCCTGAGTTATAGGAGCAGCTTTTGTTGATGCAGTATTTATAGTGAAAGCACTTGTACTTACCGCCTGTTTAAAAACTTCTGACTGGATAACTCAACAAAAGTTACAAACAGAAATGCCTGTCTTGAAGACTTTCACATTTTTCAGCGAGCCTGCATTGTGAAAATTGGACTGGAAAACTCTCACTTTGGGAAATTATATTAACCCCTTTTTATTGGATAATACTGGAGTCAAGAACCTGTGTGAAATAATTATTTTCTGGTATAAAAAGCTAAGAAAAATACAAAATAAGTATTCTGATGTTTTCAAATGCCAAAAAGAAAAAATAAATCTTCATGGTCTGGTCAAGAGATCTTGTTATTCATTCATATTTTAGCATAAATGTCTTCATTCTTTTTTAGCTGTTGCTGTTGGTCTTTGTGAAATCTTTTCTAGAAGCACAGTACTTGAAGAACTGATCGATATTATACACCCCGTATCTATATTTATTTAAGAAGGTTTTCTTTAAGAGGATTGGGTTGAAATATAACAAGCCTTGGAACACACTGATTAAAACCAGTGTCTGGTAGCTGGCTAACACCCTAACAATGACATACAGATCCCTCTTCCCCTGCTCACAACATTTTTCTTCTAATACTTGCTAATTCATCTCATTGTAGTTATAAACTCAGATTTAGAGTTCTCCTTAAATCACCACATCAGAATCCTGCATTTAGTAGCAGCACAGGCAGCCTAGCATCGCCTGTTGCAACCATATTCAGAGATTCCAAAATCTTTGCTGATCTACTCTGCCCACTAGTTTAATAAAAATAAACTTACAGAATTAAATCACTGCAAGACTTTCCATGCTGTTTGCTGATATCTAATATATGTATATTTGCAAGCAGCCAATATCTTTGGTGCTAGCTTCAATGTCAGTTCTCACAACTACTCTCCAAGATAACAGAGATCAGCACATCTGATGTGTTTTCAATGCACAGTACATATGTAAAAGTTTCCTTCAACGTGGAGTAACTACCACATCTCCTTTTATACTCAGAAAGTTTTCTGTAGCATACAGCAAAGAAATATGAACAACCATCTAATGCACAGCCCCTCTACAGCTTTGAGACTCTTATGATAACTACCAGTAAACTACAGGTAGCATCCTCAAAGTCAGCTGTGTAGGAATTATGTGGAATGATTGTCATGATAACCTTTCAGTCTTTGTGATTTTACAAAGCGTTCCTTGTATTAAAGTTACTTATCACAAACTATTATTAAACTGACAAGCCATTAAAATGTAACAATTAAATAACGTCACACTTTTAAATATTATCTTTACTTCTGATTCACTCCTGTAAATGAACAGCATGACAAATTGCGCTGCAATGACCTGACACAAAATATGTAGGAGTTTCTGGGGTGTATTTCCATTATCTATCAAGGTTTTGCACCCGATTCTTAGACTCACTGTAAATGACAATAAACATATGCTGCTTGAGCTTAAAATGTTTGATCTTTATAATAGAAACAGCATTTTGTAAGGGAAAATAAGAATGGCATTCATTTTTGCTAACATATTAGTACTATTTCTAGGTTTCCAACACCATTTTATTTTGAAAAGTGGAACAGAAGCAAGCAAAACATTTGGAAGGCTAAAGCTTAAGAAGTTCTCATCTTGCTTAGTAAAACAGTACACCTGTTCTTGGCCATTTACAGCAAAGTAGTTCAATGGAGGTTCAAAATCTGCAGAAGTTAAAATACCACTTACAAATATTGAAACTCAAAGGCTATACTGCACCCAGATAAATTCCTAGTTTTATTACAAAGCACACAAGTGCCAAATTTCTTGAAGTGTATTAGTGGTAAGTATACTTTACCCCCAAATATTTGAAATGTTACTCTATTAAAATTTGCACAAGATTTGTTTTCAGTGAACATAGGTAGAATATAAGCCAAACTAGACACATAGTTCAAAATGAAGGCACTGATGGCTATAATTTACTCCCTTTTTATATAGCCTAACAGTATGAATTTCAGGCCATATACTCTGTTGTGTATCTCAATTTCTTCTCCAGCTTTTGTCACTCTATCATTAATTTTGTCTATTTCTTTTACTAATTCTTGAAAAGAGATTGCATCTCCAAAACAAGTGATGTAATTAAAAGGCCACAATTATTTAATGTATTCCTTTATGGCAAACTAAGTCTTATATTCTCCATTGAATTTTATAAGTCAAAAAATGGACCGAAGGGAATTCATAACAGGTCCTGATAGTTCTTTTACACAACTTTAAGTTAAGCTCTTAATATCAAAATGAGTTTCTATGCAAATGTCAGGGTTTGGAAATCTCCAGACATAGTATTTGAAGATTCAGAAGCACCTGGATAATCAAAGCCAACTAAAGCAGCATATAAAGACCTCTGCTGAAAAAAGCTGCATAGAACAGCTATATTATTGGCATGATCAAATTGGATGCCTTGTCTTCCTTTAGTGTGAGATTTAGCAAATCACAAAATGTAAGGAAATTAACAAAACATATGGAAATCTCTTTTTCAGTGCACTAAGTCCTTGCAGAGGCAAAGTAAGAGAATAGACAGGAAAAAAAGGAAAGTATCTCTCAGATAAAAAGATTTGCCATAGAAGGAATAAATCCATAAAAAACATTTTTCATCTCTTTTTAAAGGTAAGATTAGTCTACTAAGGCCCCTATTGAAAATTATTTGTGTGAAATATTTGTAACATTTAGAAACCTTACCTGTTGCATCCAACAATATATTTCAATGAAATTTTATTTTTTAAGTCATTGCATTATTGTTTTAAACAGCCTTGTGTTTTTATGCTTTTAGACCAGACAGCTTATTTCTAAAGGAAGAATTTATGAAACAGTGATTCCCATTATTCCTGTGTCCCATCCTCCCTCTTTCATAACAAGTCAATCATTTTACTCAGTTCCTTTTAAATTTCCCTATTCCAAATAAAGAAAATATTTTTATTTCTAGTCATTACTGCCCAAGAAGCTGTGCTGGGACTCTTGACTAAACTTCCTTGTCATTTCTGATCTTTTTTTCCCTTGCTAAGCAAACACTGGGGAGAAAAAAGAAACACAACCTGCAAGAAAGTTAATTCTACGTGAGCAGAAGTCACCAGCATATGCTATTGGTCTTTGCCAGCAAGAGCAGACCCAGAATTAAAGATTTCTTCACACTACCTGCCTGAAACGAATCTCTCTTCCTCATTGACCAGCTCCCCAGGCACATTGTTCTGGCCCTTGGAGCAACAATCATGATGGCTCCAAAGGTTCTTGCTAAAAAGTGAAGAATTTGTCAAAAGCCATTACAAATAAATTTTGGTAGCCATTCAGGATATTTCTGCCCTGCAGTCCAGAAGACTCTCTATGGCTTACGGAAACCTACTTCACCTAGCTTTGAATAAGCTTGTTCTGGCTCTGATAATAGCTCTGCAGCCTGTGATGAAATAGACTGCAAAATTCATCGGAGGCTTTGTGACTGCATAGTCTGTTCTAAGGTATATTATGGGTAAGAATTAGAGACGAAGGCAACAAAGGGAACTTCAATGTTGGTGTCCACTACAGGCCACCTGATCAAGGGGAGCCTATTGATGAAGCCTTTTTTCTCCAACAGGAAGCTTCGCACTCACAGGCTCTTGTCCTGCTGGGGGATTTCAGCCACCACGACATCTGCTGGGAAAGTAACATGGCAGGCAGTAGGCAATCTAGGAGACTCCTGGAGTGCATGGAGGACAACTTCTTAAGCCAGGTAATAGATAGCACTATCAGAGGGGATGTAATACTGGTCCTGGTGGTCACCAGTGTAAGTGAACTCATCGGTGATGTCAGGATTGGAGGCAGCCTCGGCTGCAGTGATCATGCACTGGTGGAGTTCACAGTCCTGAGAGATAAGGGTCAGGTGAACACTATAGTCAGGGCCCTGAATTTTAGGAAAGCAAATTTCCAGCTCTTCAAGGAGTTAATCAACAAGACCTCCTGGGAAATGGCTCTCAGGGACAAGGGAGCAGAACAGAGCTGGCAGATCTTTAAGGATGCTTTCCATAGAGCACAAGGGCTCTCTATCCTCAGGTACAAAAAATCAGGCAAGGAAGGGAAGAGGTTGGCATGGCTGAGCCATGACCTGTGGGTCAAACTAAAGGGCAAGAAGAGAATGCACAGACAGTGGAAGGAGAGACTGGTATCTTGGGAAGAGTACAGGGACGCTGCCTGGTTGTGTAAGGATGGGATTAGGAAGGCCAGGGCTCGGCTGGAACTGACCCTGGCGAGGGACGCAAAGAATAATAAGAGCTTCTACAGGTATGTCAACCAGAAAAGAAAGGTTAAAGAAAGCGTACCCCCTCTGATGAGCAAAACTGGCAAGCTGGTAACAACAGACGAGGAGAAGGCTGAGGTACTCAACAACTTTTTTACCTCAGTCTTCACTGGCAACCTCTCTCCTCACACCTCCCGAGTCAATGGGCCATTTGACGGGGATCAGGGGGCAAAGTTCCTCCCACTGTAAGGGAAGATCAGGTTTGAGACCACCTGAGGAACCTGAACGTATGTAAGTCTATGGGTCCTGATGAGATGCATCCCAGAGTCCTGAGGGAATTAGCCATTGTAGTTGCCAAGACCCTATCTATGATATTTGAAAAGTCATGGCAGTCAGGTGAAGTCCCTGATGACTGGAAGAAGGGAAATATTGCACCCATTTTTAAAAAGGGTAAAAGGAAGGACCCTGGGAACTATCGACCTGTCAGCCTCACCTCTGTGCCTGGGAAGATCATGGAACAGATTCTCCTAGAAGCTATGCTCAGGCACATGGAGGACAGGGAGGTGATTCGAGACAGCCAGCACGGTTTCACCAAGGGCAAGCTCTGCCTGACCAACCTAGTGGCCTTCTATGATGGAGTAACTACATCAGTGGACAAGGAAAGAGCTACGGATGTCATCTATCTGAACTTCTGTAAGGCCTTTGGCATGGTCCCCCACAACATCCTTCTCTCTAAATTGGTAGGATATGGGTTTGATTGGTGGACTCTTTGGTGGATAAGGAATTGGTTGGATGTTCGCACCCTGAGGGTAGCAATCAATGGCTCGATGTCCAGATGGAGATCAGTGACAAGTGGTGTCCCTCAGGGGTCCATACTGGGGCCAGTACTGTTTAATATCTTCATCAGTGACATAGACAGTGGGATTGAGTGCACCTTCAGCAAGTTTGCAGACAACACCAAGCTGAGTGGTGCAGTTGACACACCTGAGAGATGGGATGGCATCCAGAGGGACTTGGACAAGCTTGAGAAATGGGACTGTGTGAACCTCATGAGGTTCAACAAGGCCAAGTGCAAGGTCCTGCACCTGGGTTGGGGCAATCCCCGGTATCGATACAAGCTGGGGGATGAAGGGATTGAGAACAGCCCTGAGGAGAAGGACTTGGCGGTACTGATAGACAAAAAGCTGGACATGAGCTGGCAATGTGCTCTTGCAGCCCAGAAAGCCAACCGTATCCTGGGCTGCATCAAAAGGAGCATGGCCAGCAGGTTGAGGAAGGTGATTCTGCCCCTCTGCTCTGCTCTGGTGAGACCCCACCTGGAGTACTGCGTCCAGCTCTGGGGTCCTCAGCACAGGAAGGACATGGACCTGTTGGAGCTGGTCCAGAGGAGGGCCACAAAACTGATCAGAGGGCTGGAACACCTCTGCTATGAGGAAAGGCTGAGAGAGTCGGAGTTGTTCATCCTGGAGAAGAAAAGGCTGTGGGGAGACCTTATTGCAGCCTTTCAATATTTAAAGGTGGCCAACAAGAAAATTGGGGATAGTCTTTTTAGCAAGACCTTCTGCAACAGGACCAGAGGTAATGGTTTTTAACTAAAGGAGGGTGGATTTAGACTAAACACAAGGAAAAAAAAATTCACGATGAGGATGGTGAAACACTGGAATTTGTTGCCCAGAGATGTGGTAGACGTTCCGTCCTTGGAAACATTCAAGGTCAGGCTGGATGGGGCTCAGAGCAACCTGATCTAGTTGTAGATGTCCCTGCCAATTGCAGAGGGAGTTAGACTAGATGACCTTTAAAGGTCCCTTCCATCCCAAAGCATTCTATGATTCTATATTCTGTGGTGGCTCTGCTCCTATCAGAGCCATAGCTAGCTAATGTACAATGGTGGGTACATCTGCCAGAACTGCAGGCATTTCTTTAGACTACTGAAGAGATGTACCCTGCATCAGTTACTGGTTGAGTGCAGAAAAAACATATAGACCAGATGGCCAGAACTGTTTGTAAATAAATGTCCATAAAGCAGTCTACCAACTTCTAGTGCTTTTGAGTAACATTCCCCAAACTATTTTCATTATAGGTTGTGTTATCACAAGGCTGAAGTTAGCTGACACTTAGCTGATAAGTGCTATATGCTGATTCTTTGTGTGACAGCTCAAACTTCCATAAGTAAACTGGTTTTTATTAAGCTAATTGATATTTAATTAGGATTGTTTACCGTGTATGCATATGTGAACATATTGACACAGGTTGAAAGAAACAACAGGTGAAGAAGTAATGAAAGGAAAGTCCACAGGCTGATACAATACTGAGTGGTCAGGGGGTATGCTTTCTGATCCGAGGATCTGCATAGAGAGAAGAACTATATTAATCCTTTTACTGTTCCCTGAGTAGTTTGGGGCTGCAGTCCCACGTTGCTAAGACATGAGGAAGGTATTCAGGCTGAAAATTTAAATGGTGGTGGTTCATTAAAACTGGGTGGAGAAAGAGGGTAAGAAAACACAGCCCAGAAATACCAGCACTTTATCACTTATGACCTTTACCTGAGGAAATGTGAAATGCTTCTGAAAATCAGTGATGCACAGAGAGGGTGGGTGATACATTTCTTGGCCTTTCCATTAGGAATATTCTGCTGGAGGGTGTGGGGCAGAGGGGTATTCCCCCAATCCTGATTTCTTCTAACCCTCCTGTGACGTTGCCACAAATAACCTGCGCTCACTTCATCTAGCTTAAGGTCCAGTTTAAGGTGACATGCAGCAACACCACCAGAAGCAAAATAGCTGGTGAGACAAATGTGACTGTTCTGCAGGGCTCACACTATCCCCTGAGGTTTTCTTTCAATGTGGACTGATTTGTTACAGACTTCAGGGCCCCACCTCTGCTTCCCATTTGCATGGATGAGTTTTCTGAAAACATGCTAATTGCACAGTTGTCAGCCTTTATGAACTCAATGACAGTACTATCTCTGTCAAGGGCCTCTTGTAGCTTAAAAGCTTTTTTTTTCCTCCCCATTGTAGTTTTCACTTCTGTACCACAAGAGTTGAAGGCCTCTCTTCTTCCAGTAATAACTCATTAGCCTCAGTCTTGGATTCTTCCCAAATGCTTATAACTTATTTTCCTTTCTCCCCAGTATTTCTTAACGCCTTCTGGTGCAGTTAGCACTTTGCCATCTGCCGCTTTCGTGACACTGCAGTAGGGAATGACTGGTCTGAGTGATGTTTTCTGAACTGTGACGAAAAGTGTGTCTGTGTTCCCATTTCTCGCAGTGCTACTCTAACATACTTCATTCTTTCTGCTGATCTATTACTGCCTGTCTTCAATCACTAAATGTGGTATCTTTCAGTCTAGACACTTGCAGTTTAAGTATACTCATCTCATTGTCCCTTCTCCACTAATTCTTCTCATCTCCCTTTTCCTCTCACCACTGAGTAATAACTCACTTCATCTCTACCTGCTGTTTCTACTCTCCATGGTTTATATATCATATTTTTCACGATGTCTAGGATGACATATTTTACTCCAGACCACTGCTTATTAGCATCTTGTCATAAAGCAATTACCTTTACACCCTGTTCTCAACTTTAACACTGCTTTAGAGTTGTGGAAGAAGGAGGACTATGACCTGTGAAGGTCTATTGACTGTCTCAGTATAAGAAGAGTCTCTGTACCAACTTTTGCTACATAATTCAGAGAAAAATGGTGCAAATGCATGACAATTATAAATACATTGTATTAAGACAGTTTCAAAACCATTGTGTTGTCCTTGGTGATCTGAGCCTGAGGTTTGTTATGTCTCAGGAAGGAGGAGGTAAGGTTACATTTTGACTTACTTTCCTGCTGGAGCCTGAGCTTCATTTCCAAATGACTTGAATTGGGTAGGAATCACAGTTAAGTAGAGGTCTGGCTGGACAAGAGTCCCAGATTAATAGCTTCAAAGAATCTGTCTAGAGTAGCATTAATTTCTATACCATTATGCTGCAATAAAGAAGTGTCTGTGAGTCCATTCTGGCTGGTCTGACTCCATTCTTTACATCCTAACATGGGGCTGTGTTGGGGTTAGACTGTCAGTCCATCACAGCCTGGGATTATCTCTGCAGTACAGGCTTTCACTGTGCCTAGGAAATCCCAAGTCTGATTTGTGACACCATCACTCACTTTGCATGTGAGTGTCAGAAAGACAATCTGTGTGTAAACTTATTCTCCCACCTGTAAGAAAAAAATAAGAGTTCTTTTGCTGCAGAGCATGGTTTAGTGCATACTGTAAAGTCTCCAAGAATGCAACTATAAAGCTCTGAGAGAGTACGCTAGAGTAATCACATTGACTTCATAGACTATACTGATGGAACACAGGGCAATTCAGGCTTTAACCTTTTGCCAATACAATCATTCAATAAGTAAACACCATCAGTGACCTAACAATAAACTCACACACATTTGGCAGAGTTACTGCTGGGTGCCACGATGGCATGCTCATATTTAAAATTTAAGAAGAACTTACTTCAGTGATTATCTCATCCACTGACTTTCTACTGTTGACAGTATTTCTACACTGGTCAGAGGCTAGAGGAAAAATGCTTTTAAACTCTGAATTGCAGTCTTAGTTGTGTTTTAATTTTTTTAATGGAAGTGAGAAAGTTTTAGGAAAAAAGCACTATTTTTTATTCTCTGTCTTGTCTCTGGTCTGTCAGTTTCCAACTAGTCCTGTTTATGATGTATTAATTTAATTTAGTTTTAAAATGCAATGGCATTATGAGACTAACATATTCATGACTGGACAGCCTCCAAAATCTGAGAGTACACTGTAGTATACAGTCAGTTACCTTATTAATTTTCCTGTGCTGTTAACAAGAATGACAAATTTTGTTAGCTCCCTGCGGTGCACAGTGGATCCAGTTCTGATGTCATTTAGGAGCAGCCTCAGAACAGGGAAAGGTTATCAAAATAAAATTCTCCCTGGGTTTTTTTAAACAATAGGTTGAATAAGACATATACAAGCCATGTTACTTATGAAGTCTATTAAGATTTTCACACAAAAAAAAAAAGTGCCTTTGATCAACTCTGCTGACATGCTACAAAAGTCTAAAAAGCTGAAAGCTGTCCCTAACAGTGTTTTTAGACATTTGAGAAATTTTATCACTGTCACCCTATTGAGGTTCATAAATTTTTGAAAGCTATGTTTCTTGAACTTTGCAAACATTACCTCCTTAGCACTGTTTGTAAGCAGTGACAGATTCTGTTCTAAAACTGTCCTAAAACAATCATTTACTGTAAAAGTCATGAGTGTGCCAGAAGCACATCTAAGATATTCTACCCCTACACAGAAGATCCTTCCACTGTAATAGAGGCTCCTGGTAAACTGAAACTGAAATTGGGAAGGCTTCCTTCCCCAAAGAGCTAACTAGAGTGTAGGTAACTTCAGACGACACTGCTATGGTTAACTATTGTCTTGCAGAATACAACGACTTGAGTTAGACATGCTATCTAGCTTAGCACCATAAAAATTTGACTTTGGGCTTATATGCCATGACAGACCAAATTTGACAGCAGAAATGTGAAATTTTAAAATCACTCAAAGTAGACTTGGTGCTACACTTTTCTTTAAAACAGCTTCAGCAGAGCCAAACCCCAAGCAATGAGCCCTGCTCTCTAAGCAGAAGAGAATTTCTGCTGCCATCACTACTGCTTGCTGTCTAAAAGCATCTTGAAGTGGACCTTTTTTGCAGCTGCTGTAGTTTCACCAGCACTTGCCAGTTTGGTTCTGCAGTATAGAAGCAGTCTTTGGTACAGAAATGATGGTGATAGGTGATCATTTTCTCACGGCAGCATGGTCCATAGCCTTAGCTCTTGTATATGATATTCTTCCAGTTATTCCTGTGTCTGTGCTCAAGACATTGTAATAGGGAGATGTTAGCAACTACCACCAAGTAAGTAAGGAATCTAAGGAATAACTAATCTCTAGGTCTGGATTTTTTTCTCAGAATGAGGAGTATGTTTTTGCTCGCCTTATATCTTTTGCATCTAATTATAAGACCTGATAATCCTAGGTGCAGAATGGCCATGACCAAATGCTATTGTTATTATGACCCTGTATGTGGTGAAACATTAAGCCTTTGCTTAGTTATTCCTACAAAAATCTTTTTATGCTTAAAATAAAAGTGCCCAAATTTGAACTGAAAAGCATTTTTTCTTCTAATAGTTTGTTCTAGTTATTAATCACACTGTTAATTTTTTTATATGACTGCCTTTGTGCTTGAAATTTTAATTTGTCCTGAGACAACCATGTTTTTGCCACTATATTAGCAGTAACTTGTAGTAGTAGTGGTGGTGGTGGTGGTGATATTATCACCGTAGAAGAGGAAAGGCTTAAAATCAAGAATAGAGAGTAAATTTATATAGATAAAAAATAAAATGTGAGTTATACAAATTTTGGGAACTGGCTTTATATATTACCTAAACTGGGGGGAAAAAATGATATTTGACAGTGATTGATCAGAAAGTTGACGTCTTAACAATTAAGAATAAACATTTAAAATAACAGTACAGGAAAAGAAAACATTTTTTTTGTTGTTGCCTCAAACTTATGAGAGAGTTAATAGAACTGTGAAATGCAAGGGTATTTAGTAGAGAAAAAAAATGGTTTAGCTAGGTACTGCTGAGGCATAAAATGCCAGCCACCCCAACAAGAAAATGAAGACAGACTTTCATTTCAGTCAGAACAGAATAGAGTCTTGTCCTGTTATTGGCAAGTGTGAAGTCTTGGTTTCTCTTTCCTTCTTCCCTAGGAGGAGTCTCTGTTGTCTGGTAATATGATTGAGCTCATGTGTCACTCTTTTCTTCATTGGGCAATAATTTGTTTCCATTTTCCTTTTTTCAGTCATTCAGTGAAAAGGAATCACCTTTGAGATCTCTAGCCCTCATTCAAACTTTGAATAAATTACACTTAGGTTTGAAATAGTGCTTGCCTAAAGGTAGAATCAATGGGTACAAGAGCATCCTCATTCTTATAGCTAAAGCAATATACTGTGGCACTGGAAAGGAAAACTTTCCATTTGCCTGTGGTATATTTACATGCTTCAAAAAAAAAAAAAAAAAAGAAAGAAAAGGTTTTACTAAAGAGGCAGTAACTACTGTTTAGATAAAATACGGAAAAATAAGGCAGTTGTAAGGGAATGCAAAATGTCATCAGGGAGAAAAGCTTTTCACTTCAGAGTCTGGAAATTTCTGTTACGTTTCTTTTACTGGAAATTGCCAAAATTTCCAAATCAAACCCTCTGTGGGAACAGAGCTGATTCTCACAAGGTTATTAATAGTAATAGTAATAGTAACAGTAAAAGTCATAATAATAAAAAACAGGATTCCTGTTATCATAATTATTATCCAAGTGTTCTAGTTATACCTTGAATTGAGCATTTCAATACTTTTGTTTCAAATGTTTACACTGAAAATATTGTGATAAAACTTATATCATCTTTATTTTTTGTATGGTGATTATTAAAATTTAGCGATCATTATAATTTTGGACATCAGTATCAAAGAATGTACCTCTTCCATTCTTCTCTTTCAACCAAATATCAAATCAAATATCAAATATCTTTCAACAAAAATATCTTAAAACAAGAACAGACCTTGGTATGGAAGATTAATCCCAAATTTTGACAAGCTCTACTATTCATCATTAAAATGTTAGCAATTTTTGTACAGCAGAAAGAACCCACAGAGAATAACGGAGCACATGGAAGTCACCTCAGACCCAGGAAGTCTCTGTCACACATTGTCAGACGCTGGGAGAGAGATCAAGAGAAAGTTGTTATAGTGCTCGCTCTCTTCTTGCTACTTTCTGTAGGAATCTGCTCTTGAACATTGTTAGAGAGAAAGGTCTAACCAGTTACACTGTTCTAATGTTTTATAAACCTTCCACCACTGTTTTTCAAATAAGCACACCCACTGGCATTATTATGAATTACTTTTATTTCTCAAGAGTAAGCTCAAATCCTACATCACTTGCATGTATGTGAAGTATTAGCCTTTGGTTCCTATCTCAACAGGTTAAAGTTGCATAGCATTTTCTTTTTTTTTTTTTAAACCAATAAATTTATTGTGTTGTACCACAAACAAGGATGTGGCCTTCTACTTCCATATGGAATTGAGGGTGGTCAATAAATGGATCATCAGCTTGGTTCTTAACATAACAACTTGTGAATCATAGTTTCAGTAAATGCCCAGAGGTGGTAAGACTACATGCAAAACATTAAATAACACAAGGCAGGGCCTACTTTTCAGGAGCCAGCAGGTATAATGAAGGGAGTTGTTCCCCACTAATTCTAGTTATTTAAGCAAGGGAGTTGTTCCCCACATCATTTTAATGTCACTTGGGCATCAATATCATCTTGACCTTTTCTACCGAGAAAACTCAGAAGGCAGTGACAGCAGGGATTTCATACATTTTTACTCTGATTGTTACTTTACACATGCTGCTGATTAACAGGAGTGGTAACCTAGTGAATTAGGAGCAGTATAGACCTAACAATAATAACTAAAATATTTCTAGGTTTCAATCACGTGAAACCACTAGCATAGATGTAGAGTGTTCTTGTCTGTCTGCTGGACTTCACACTAACAAGAGAAATAATTTCAGCATCAGTTATTGGTAAGGAAGGCATCTGGTCTTCACTTGTTAACAAACCAGAAAGCTCATTTTCTGTTTGCTTGAGTCTATGTGAACTTATTCTCAGTTTGTTTTCCCTCCACTACACCACACTAAGTGCCGCTATTCAAATAAAGGTATTTGTTTGCCCCATAGTGTTATGGTTAAAAACCAAGAAAACAAAAAAACAAACAAATAAGAAGTTCTTGTAATAAGAAGACTGGATTATTCATATCCAGGAATACCAGGAAGAGGTTTCTAGGGTAGGCACTATTGACTTTTACTAGTTAAATGCTACTACAACTTAAAGCCAAACCAATGTATCAAATCAAGAGTCTATAACCTCTTCTTTGGCATCTCTCTCCTCATTTTCATGCACCAAACCATTCTGTGACACAGTAAAGATAGATGTTTGCCCATATAAATTATAATACATATAAGAAAATATTGTCTTCTTTTCTCTAGAGGAATGACCCCTTGCATTCCCCTTTTAGTTCCTGCGCATTACTTTGCTGTATTTTACAACTTTATGAGAAAACGTCTGTCTCAACAGTCTCAAAGGAAAGTTAAAGACCCTTAATTTCAGCATATTGAAATGAAAGACCTTTTCTTTTGTCTACCACTTTACTAGTGCCAAATCAGAGAGACATGCACCCCACTTTCAGTACAAGAGAGAGGCAGCATCACACAGTGTAATCTCAATTCAGTATTTCTTCTGTTTATGTAATGATCAAGAACTTGCCTCTCCCCTTTTCCAGATCATCTCATCAATGAAGAATCTTTCCTAGGCAACTGGGTTTGTCTTTTAGTGCTGAAATTGAGAAGCAAAATTTAGTACATGTGTCCAAGTAGTAGCATGGAAAGAGACTTTTTCTGTAACAAATGCACTCATTTTCCCAGAAATTTCGTGGTGTATGTCCAGCTAGTCAAATATTAAGTGTGTGATCACTTACAATTCTCTTTTACTCATTGACAAAGAGAGAAGATGGGAAACATAGAATGGGAAAATAGTATCTCTTAGCTGCCAAAATGAACACCATTTCACTGCCTTCCTGTAATGAGGTGAACATGGAACAATATAATTATGAAGCTCTTCCACAACAGAACAATGTGATGCCATACTGTGACTGAAAGAGTCTCTTTGTGACTGGTTGATAATTAAAAATACTACGTATCTTAAAAGTTATGACATGGCTTGTGTAATACAAAATTCTGATCTCATTATTTGTCAGGGAAGAAGAACAAACAAGTTCCAGTATTCTCCTGTTATTACCAGAAGTTCTAAAATCTAAATCTGCCACCTGAATCCAAAAATGTAGTTAGAGATGAATTCTGAGAGATTACACCACTTAAAAATACCACAAACTTGTTTCACAAAGAAATATTGTTTCCTCCTCCTTCCTCTCTCACCATTTTCAATATTTCTTCCAAATATCTATAAAATTGCATATAAAGTTTCTGGCTATGAACCTGTCTCTTCACTTGTTTCTTAGTTAATAACATGTTCAGAACATGGCTCTTAAAAATGCCCCTTATTTTACAATATAGCTACAAATAAAGTTGCTCATGTGGATTTGGAAATCAAGGAATATATGGAAGGGAAAATACAAGTAAATAAATTTATAATAATTAAACTATTCATGTAAATAAGCCACAGTTAAACACGTTAGTACCACTTAGCTAAACCACTACATGAAGTATATCCTCACCAAATTTTGAGTTTAGTTTTTGGAGGGAAAGTTCTGAAAATATAAAAATATACATGTTAATGTGTTTGGGTTGTGTTTTTAAATAAATGTTAATTAAAATACGTTAATGTTAAATGTGTTAAAAGTTAAATTTAAAATGTTAAAGTTAAATGTGTTAAAATATGTTAAAGTTAAATATGTTAATATTAAAAAAATGATAATTTTAATAAATGCTCAGTTGGATTTTTTTAATTTACACACTTGACAGAAAAATATTTTAATATCAACAGTTCTGGAAAAAAGATCAGGCCAAATTATCACAGCCCTTAAAAACTGAACTGAAAATTGTGGCAAATGCAAGTACATTTGAATATCTCTATTTATAAGACAGCAAAGAACTTTGGAAAAATACAACACAATTTTTTTTTTCTTTGTGCATTAAATGATATTAAAATTGATAATTTTAAGATTAAAAGATTAAAGTTTTAAGATTAATTGAGATTAAAATTATCAATTCCTCTCTAGACAGCCAATTCAATAGAAAAGCGTTTCTTGCTGTAAATAGGACATAGAGAAAAGAAGTCACATCCTCTTCAGTGGTTTACTAACCTCCTATAATGCATCTCATCAAGGTAGTGTGAGGGAGTGAGAAGCAGACTCTTCTCTGAAGTGATATATGGTAAAGAAGTTGGAAAGATTTGTGCCTGCTCTTGCAGTTAAGGTAATTTTAAGCACAGCTTTCTCAGAAAAAGGTCCTCCCTTACAGAACGCTAGGCAGAGGAAAGGTTGCACAGAGATGCAACCAAAGACCATACTAACCATTTTTAGAAAAAATGAATTCCATGGCATTTTTAAATTTTCTTAAAATAGGTTTTATATATATGCAGTTTTAAAGACGGGAACATTTTCAATTTCAGTAAGTTGCTCAGATGTTAAGTGACTAAATTTATTTCCTTCCTTGCATGACTGCTTACATTACTGTTAGCTTTAAAACCTGCTAACATGGCTGTTCCTTGCCTGTACCACTGTGTTACAGCCAGAGGCTGCAGAGCTTTTCCTCACTTCTGGTGTTGAGGTGGAACTGCAAACAGTACAGAGAGATTTGATGGATCCTTGCTGACTGCAATGCATCTACACATTGCTGTCTCCTCTTGCAGACACTGACGCAGTCAAAGAGACTGTGGAGGAAGACCCTGTGTGGTTTCGCGTCCTCTGCTCTCCCATTTAAATATGTCTGCACTGACTAGTAAGTTAGAAATGTTTCAGCTGGGTTTATTTACTGCTAGCCAAAGGCTTAGGAGAAATCCAGCTAAAACACAGGACAGAGATCCTCTGGAGGACAATGCTGCTTTAGCTAGGCTGTTTCCAGGACCTAAGTTAGCTTTATATGCAGCTTGCTCAGGTATCTCTATGCTTCACTGCAGGTAGACAAACCTTATGCAGGATGAAAATAAAAATGTTGATGAAAGTAGGCTTTTCTATTAGTGGTTTGTCTTTCACTGTTTTCATTTAAAAGATTCCTGTAGTGGAACTGTATCAGAGGATCAACCATACTGAATCATATGCTACAGAAATTACAGGCCAGGTGTCTAAGCTGATCTAAGCTCAAATGCTCTGAGTTCAGTGTTATTGTCAGAAGAGCATTGATGCAGATATAATACTCAGCTAAATATATTTCTGTATCATATTCATCCATTACTCCATAGGCTGTTTTCCTATTGCAGATAATTTTACAGTTGCCACCTAGGAGTGACAAATGGGTTTATGGAGGGGTTTTTTGCATCGGGCAGCCAAAAGATATTCGCTAATCCTATTACTCTGAAATAAATCATGTAGCTCATGGTTAAAATGAGTTTAAAAAAGGCTGGGAACATTTGTGAATTTCCTATCTGTTACAGCAGTTGTCTGACTCTATCTCCTTTGTCATTTGTTATAAAACCTGTGGAAGGACCTTGAAGGTGAGATAGACTTTTTGGGGGATTTTTTTAGTTTTGCTAGTATATTTGCCACTTATGTGATCTTTATTAAACTTGGGGATGCTAAACACAGATTTTGTCTGGGAAAGGTAATGTAAATCAAAGACAAATACTTTGTGCAGTCATAATTATGATAGACAATATCACAAGTCAAAAGCTAAGTTTTTATTGCCTACATACATATATCTATACTAAATTTCACATTTTGCGCACTTGGCTTATTTCTAGGTGTGATTATTATTGACTGGTGTGGAAGCCACAGCTTTGTGTGGCTGAAGAAATGAGGCATTTGACTGGGACTCAGAAGACCTGTGCTCTGTTAATGGTCCAGTTTCTGTTCCTTCTCCAGTGTCTTTAACTGCTCTCTTTTCTTGAAAGGAAATCAACATACCTGCAGCAAGTGCTTAGGCTGTGTGTTCTGTGACAGGACTCTCTGTCCACAGTAAGAATGCAATAACAGTTTGAACAGTTTGAATTAGTGTCATTTCCTTCCATTACTGTGCATTAAAAACTGATATTGATTTGCTAACTGCAAGCATCCATGCATGTTTACTTAGATCTCTTCTACACTGAAACAAACGTCAGTCAAGAGGAGACTAAATTTTTAAGCTATGGATAATGATAAATTTTCACATTTTGGGGGGATTCTTTACAGTTAAGTTGTTTGATGAAGTTTTTGGTATTAAAATTAAATGGGTAATAATGTGCATTTCAAAACTGCCAAACAAATTAAAAACAGAACAATAAATAAATTTAAAAACAACATTTAAAGACACAGTCTTCTAACTGAAGTTACTAGTCTGAGGAGCCATAATCTACTCTCTTAAACTTGTTTTTTCTTGATTTTTTTCCAAATCTTTCAACAAAGTGTGAAAAGCAGTTTGGAAACCAGTTGTTCACTCCCTTTATTCCTGTCTCAGTTCCTCAGGCTGTATAAGATAACAGCTGATATCATACTGAAGCTGTGTTCAGAAGAAAAAGTAAAATTCTTAAGAGTCAGAGATTTTTTCAAAATTATAAACAAAAATCATAAATATGAACATTTAACTCTGGATTTTTAATTCCGTAGAAGCATGCCATTAGTGATGCAACAAAGTCTTTCAAAAGTCAAGAGAAAGCCAGTGAAAAATGAAGAAATTTACTGTTAAATCATGAGCATCTTAATTATTATACTAAATACATCGCTGAAAAAAAGATGCTTGGTTGTCTTCCCAAAATGCTTAAAAATGGTAATTTCATCTTCAGAGCTATGTCTTGATCTGTGAACTCCAAAATGAATTTAATATTGCAAAACAAAATTTTGAAGTGAATTGGGATTATCTTCAGGACAATATACTGTTTGGTGAATCTATTGTATATAATACATTGAAAGCCAAACTAAAACATGTTTTTGTGTTACTTACATATAACAGCAGCTGCAGACACACTGGCATCATAATCTTGAAAACTTTTTTTGTCACTGTTAACAAAGTGAATATTGATCATGGCAGTCATTGAAATGCTATGTAATTTGTCAAATTTATATCCATCAACAAAGACTGAACATTCATTCATTTGTTTTGGGAAGTGTGTTTTGCAATTCAATAATGTGTCATTGTTTTTACAGATTACTCAGTAGTACAATTATGTAATAAACACTTTCCATGATGCAAACCAAGCAGCTTCTTTAAATGTCAGTAGATTGTACATTATGAAGCACATTACAGCTGTATTGTTAAAATTTGGGATAGAATTACCACATGAAATATACTATTATGTTTCCTTACTTAGAAGGAAATGGAAGTCTTGTCAGGAGACATTGGCTTACACTATTAATATTTAACTATGCCAATAGCCTAAGATTTAGCTTGGCACTTCCCACTTTTCCAAAAGTTAGCAAAAAATTAATTTCAAGTTATTATTGAAAAATATAGGAAGATTTTATTAAGATTCAGTTTTGACTGAAGTGAAAATTTACCGTTTAGCTGCAACAGTATTTGCAATGAACTTCTTTCTTAGACATCCAATTACATGATATTCCCTGACATCTGAGAAGGTTAAATCACTCTAGATGTAGAAAAGTCTGAAATTATGTTTAGTGTAATTATAATGATTTAGTGTAAAGAATAGAAACTGTATTTCACAAACTATATTTGTTGTCCTATAATGGGTGAGAATGTAGTGTATTCCCTGATCTGAGGTTATTTGTATGTATTGGATGTTCTCTGACCATCTTCAGTGTGAAGAGATGTTTTCTGTTCATTGTGAGTGCTTTAAACCTTAAAATTTCACACTTAATTTTGACTACAAGTTTGCTAAACCAGAAACAAACCAGATGACTAGGAAAATTTACCTGCTTTTTCTCTTCTTTCAGTGTGGTTTAACTGTGGTCACGGTTTAACACCAGCCAGGAACTGAGCACCACACAGCTGCTCGCTCACTCCCCCCCAGTGGGATGGGGAAGAGAATCAGAAGGGTAAAAGTGAGAAAACTCGTGGGTTGAGATAAAGACAGTTTAATAGGTAAAGCAAAAGCTGCACACACAAGCAAAGCAAAATGAGGAATTGATTCACTACTTCCTACTGGCAGGCAGGTGTTCAGCCATCCCCAGGAAAGCAGGGCTCCATCACGCGTAACGGTTACTTGGGAAGACAAACGCCATCATGCCAAATGTCCCTCCCTTCCTTCTTCCCCAGCTTTCTATGCTGAGCATGGCATCATATGGTATAGAATATCCCTTTGGTCAGCTGGGGTCAGCTGTTCCAGATGTGTCCCCTCCCAGCTTCTTGTGCATCCCCAGCCTACTCGCTGGCAGGGTGCTGTGAGAAACAAAAAAGGCCTTGACTCTGTGTAAGCACTGCTCAGCAATAATGAAAACATCTCTGCATTATCAACACTGTTTTCAGTACAAATCCAAAACATAGCCCCATACTAGCTACTATAAGGAAATTTAACTCTACCCCAGTCAAAACCAGCACAGACAACAAGAAAATAAGGGTTTTTTTATGGATATAGCACCATACAAAGTATTGAAAATTACTTGAGAATAATCATCTTTGACTAAAAGTGTCTTTTGACAATTTTTTTTTCTTTTTTTTTTCTTTCTCTACTTGTTATTTTGATGATGTGAAGAAACACTGAATTTTACTAATAACATGCATAATGACTTTTTATTTATGAGGGTTAGGTGGAGAAAACTGCAAAGAAAAAGGATGGAGGCAAACCACAAGCTGATACACTGAGTTAATGTTATGGGTGAATGAATGACAGAAAGGATACTAAGTAGCACATTATTTGCTTAAATGTAACGCTCAAACAATTCTTATTATTGTATATCATTTAATAGATCCTGTTAAAGTAGCAACAATTTTTGCACATTTTTATACTAATTTATTTCCATTTTGCCTTTTTTAAGACATTAACAAATATTTTATTCACATGTGTAAACAGGGTTCTGGGAACTTATGTATTTGGCAGGTTATGGAGGAAAACCATAGACCTGCTATGGAAATACAAGCTGCCAGAAGGATATACTGGGCAGAGACACTTTCAAGGTAAGTACTCAATCACAAATAGTTCTGCCATCCACCTGCTCAGGAATAAAGGCAGCCTATGTCATCAAGAAAGCACTCCCCAGTAAGGTTGCCCCAAGATACTGAAACGTAAGAAAAAAGTGAATTTGCTCTGGATTCTGGAGTCCTTTTTTTTTTTTTTTTTTTTTTTTTTTTTTTTTTTTAATAATATGGGAGCAATGTCTCTTCTGACTAAGATTTCTACAAATTGATCTTTATGAGGTTACCACTATTTTATTCCATATGAAATTTGTTTATGAATCACTATAAACTATATTGTACTGTTTTGTAACTTGCATAGGTATTTTTCTGATTAAAACCCAGACTAACATATGGCTACTTTGATTTATACCCGTGGTTATTAAATGTCAAGTGAGCAAAGTTGAACTTTAAGTTAAAAGAATACGCTTTCTGCAGCAGTGTCTTGTTCTCCACATCTCCCTACTCCTCACTCCATGATTCCCTACTTCTTACCCCAAATCTACCAAAGCTACACAAACCCTAAATAAAATCCAACTCCTAAATAAAATCCAACTCTTTCCCCTTTGTTTTTGCAATATACCAAGTATGAAGAAGTGCACAGAATACCCAAATCCATGGTACTGCCTTCATAGTGCAAAGATTTAACAACAGATTTCTGAGAGGGTTGTGAAAGAATGACTGCTAAGGCATTTAAAAGCATATATGATCAACTGCCTTCATATTTTCTCAGAATACTATCACTGCACAGAACAGACCTCCTTAGTAAGCAAAGGTGCAGAGAAATAAATCTTATTGTCAGTATACAGGTACAAAGACACACTGTGAAGATACAGGGGTTTCATGCAAGCCATTTCAAATGTATTTTTTCACAGTAGACATTCATGCACACACAGGAGGAGGAAAAGGAAAATTATTAGTTTAACTGAAATGTTAAGAGAGTGCCAATAAAATAAAATTTAACTGTTTGGATGCTTCAGGAAGAATCAGTCCAGGACTTCAAAAATTAAAGTACGTTTTTGAGGAGTGTTGGTAGTTCCAACAGAATGCAGAGCAGTATTACTCAAGGAGAAGTCATTTCTGCTGTCACCTTCTATAGCCAAGATGGCAGAAGAAAAAAGGTAAAAATAGAATGGGAAAGCAATTTCCACAAAACAAAAATATTCAACAGGCATCTTCAGATGCAGTCCTAAATGGCCATTTAATATCTGCTTGCATCACACTTAGAAGCCAGCTGCTCAAAGAAATGTTGGGAAAGAGATGAAATCATTCACTCTTGAGCATTATCACAGATAAAATATAAAGAAAGATGCACTCAGTAAAAGGGGTTGTAAAGAAAAATGGATATGAACTAACTTAATGGCAGCCCCAAGGGATCTTTAATTGCAGTTCAGTTTTCCCTTTTTCATGTCAGGAATAAAGTTCTACTCTGGTGTTTGGTAGCTGTCACTGGGAGGCTGCACTGTGCTCCAGGTTTCAGGGAGCCAGACTGCAAAGGCAAATAATGAACCATGTAACAGCTCTTTAATTGCCTTTCGCTCCATTAATATAACAACTTTTAAAGAATTAGCACAGAAGTTCTACAAAATTTTGCATTGCAAGGAAACTCTTTGAGAATACTAAGTTTTGTGGCAACAAGCTTCTGTGAGTCTTTCATCCACATTATGTCCTGTGGTATTTTCAGACTATTTTAGTTACACAGAGCTTTTTACACTGATATTTTGAAGGGATAAAAAAGTCTTCAGGTAAAAAAGTCTCAGGGTAAAAGCAATATATGAGTGTTTCCTTTAAAATTCGCGGGTCATACTAAATACCTAAAATTATAGTATGCTGCTAAAGTAACTTAACTATTTAATTTTGTAATTCAGTTTCTTCACTCTGTTTTTTTGGAAGTATGCAGCTTCATAAGGAATCACCATGGTAAAGGATCAAAACCCTTACTTGTCATTGTCAACATTTTCTACAACTTTAGTGCTCACGCAGGATCAAGTTGCTGTTACTGTCAGTTCTCTATGGTACCTGAACTCATTGCTTCATATTCTTTTTTTTCAAGTTGCTCAGGCTGATTTCATTGCTAATTCTGTATTCTGTATTCAAATCAGGAGCGTAATTTCTTCACAGTACAACAGAGCTGCATAGATGAAAAGTTCCATAAAGCTGGACATGGCCATAACTAGCAAATTGTCAGAGAAGATGCATCAGCCAGCATTCAGGTGGCCTTGTTTTCAAACTGAATAGTAAATGTTAAGGAAAATAAGCAAAAAAGGGAAAAAAAGGTAAATGGCCGTTAAGAATCTTGTTCCTCAGTTTTAGGGAACTTAAAGTCTGCTGCATATCTTCTGTTTTAAACTGTCACACAAACACGGTGTTCAAATCTCACCAATGAAGTTTATACATGGTTCAGTATATTTCTCCCCCACCATTTGGGGATAAATTAGGGATTTGGGCAGCCTAGTAAGGAAACTTCTGTGTACCTTGAACAGCAGCACAGGGAATAAATCTCACCCTGGCCATCACGGAGGAAAGACTTTTTTTATATCCCACTAGCCAAGCATTCTGGCACTTTGCAGTAAGAAGTGTTAGAAAAACAACATTTCTCTGCTCACATAACTGCCCTCCCAGCTCAGCCCTCCCAGGTGCCAGCATCAGATTTTCCCCTCACTTTGTCAGCAGCAGTCATCAATCTATGTCTGCATTTATAACAGAGTTATATCAAAGCAGGCAGAAAGCTCAGCAGACTTCTGTTATCTAAATCACTACAAGAGGGCCTCATCTAAGTTGCAACTAAGAGCCAGATCCGGAATTACCATAAACTGATGCATCTCTACCTAAAAAAAGAAGAAGTCTTCAAATGAAAAAAAACCCTGAAGTCCCTCCAGTTCACCAGTGACAGATCTCTCCCATGATGCAGTAAAGACACAAAGAAATATTGCAATTAGTTTTTATATTATTAGGTTTTGTTCTGTCTTTGGTAAACATATTTAACTCTTTGTCAAGAGGAGTCTTGCCTAAGTGTCTTGACAAGTGCATAGAAATCAATTAATATGTAGATTTTGACATTAAGGGCAGTATTTTACTGGAAGAGATGCAGATTGCTTGTAAATGCACTTGTTAAAAGTTAATTTTTTACAATATTGAACACTTCTCAGTGAGTCACTGTTGAGAATAATATCTATCTTACATTTTGGCAAGATAGCAAAATAAGAAGGTGGACGTGACTTTTAATGATTCAAGTAATTTTTCACCATACTAGAATGATGACATTCATCAAGTATGTCCATAAGAACATACCTTTAGGTAACTGAGCTTGAGTCTTTAATGTTGTACAACGTATCTGGATTTGCCTTCCAGCTTCTGAATCTTACTGCACATTGAGCTATCCAGGCAATAACTTGAAGGAATCAGTTCATAACTCATCATTCTGCCCTTGCCCCCTTTCCCTCCCCTTTCTATGTTTTCAATAAATCAGTCTCCCATAAGAAAGGATAATTTATATCTATTGAAAAAGACTGAGGTAAATATTAAGTTTTGGTAGGCTGACCTTAGCTGGTCACCAGGTGCCCACCAAGCTGCTCTATCACTACTGCTCCTCAGCAGGATAGGGGGAAGAAAACACAATTAAAAGCTTGTGACTCAAGATAAAGACAGGGGCATCATGTACCAATTACTCTCACATGCAAAACAGACTCGACTTGGGCAAAATAATTTAATTTATTGCCAATTAATTGTAACAGAGCAGCATAATAAGAAATAAGAACAAAACTAAAACCATCTTTTCCTCACTCCTCCCTTATTCCCAGGCTCAACTTCATTCCTAACTCTTTTACCTCCTCCCCTGAGCGGTGCAGGCGAATGGGGAATGAGGGTTGTGGTTAGTTCATAATGCTTTGTCTCTGCCATTCGTTCCTCCTCAAGCTCTTCTCCTGCTCCAGCAGGGTCCCTCCCATGGGATACAGTCCTTTGTGAACTTCTCCAGTATGGATCCTGCAGTCCTATCCTGTTTTCATGGGGGTAGCTACTGGTATCTTCTCACAGAAGCCACTCCTGCTACCACAACCTTGCCATGTAAACCTAATACATAAGTTTTCACTGAAGTGTAGTGAATTTCAAAGCCTTAGCAACTCTAAATTATATCAACTGAGAAGATAGTCGTAATCTGACCTACCCCTATTTTATAATCACAGTAAGCACTCTTTCCTGGGGACCATTTTATCATTATATACTGACAGTCTAGACAAGTCACGTTCTACTCTTAAAAACTTAAGCATGAACATTAGTGATGAAGCTTTCAGTTCTTATTGCAGGTCAATGCATTTTATGCATATATTTGCAGGGGGAAAAAAAGCATTTTACTGAAAGTTATGAAAAATGGGAGAAAGAAAAGAAAGACTGTCAGAATCAGGAGTCTTTTCTGTCTCCTCTCCTTGCTACACCAGATTTGCTTTTAGTTTTGCTTTTGTATTTCAGTTTACACAGGAACAGTCCCTCCCAAAGTTCAACGCCAATGATATTCCAGTTTCATTTGATTGAATCAAACCTTAAAACACGAAGGCAGATTTTGCTGCCTGAGAAGAACTACCGAGTACACACACAAATGATACATCAAAGACAAACACCAGGAATAAACAGCTGCTTCCCTAGCAGACCCTTTGAAATAAGGAAAGTAAAAGTTGAAAGCTCAAAAGAAGTGTCTGACATAGCAAGACGAAGATAGAAGGAAATTTCAGAATGAAGTTGCACAAAAAGGCACTACTGTGGAAGCTTGGAGGAGGCAGAGTTTTTTTTAAGAAATGAAGCACTAAATAAAAAGCTTTAGGTATATAGCAAAAGTGGATTCTTTATTAGTTTTCCTTCTGCATGAAAAGAGCTATTTCCTTTTTAAAAAGAAGCAGGGAACACAAGACTCAAGCAAGACTTCAAGTATGTAACAAGTTTTTTTTAAAACATTGTTATTAAAATAAGAGAAATAGATCCAACTAAGTCATGCTTTAGTTTACTAGAGTATTATTACATTCTTCAGACAGATTCTTAGGATTAATTTTAGTGGCTCTTACCCATAAATACATCTGATTCATCCATACATTTTCCTATGACCCAAAGCTGTCCTGTGCATAAGCCAAGCAGGATAAGGCCGTACATCTGCAATAGTCTTTCACTAGCAGTTTAATATATTACTGTGTTTGAGAATAAGACTTTTTTTTTAAATGAACATCATTTTTTTTAAAAAGCATCCAAAATGCATATTTTATTCTTTCAGGAAATAAAGCACTTTTATTAAATAAAGCTTAATCCATCTTCCTTAGGAAAATCTGTTGTTTATAGATTGAAAAATGGCCACTAAAATAAAATTAAATATTAGAATATCAAAAATTAATCAGTTCCCTAAATTAATATGTAACTTGACAGAGTGTTTCAGAGACTTATTTGTCTTTGTTTTAAACAAAGCAACTCTTCTCTCATGGATTTATATGGGTAGCATTCGAAGGATTCAACAGACATTTACATTATTCATGCACCTCACACTACACCTCCACAATGTGACAAATTTACCAAAGGCAATATACGCAGGTACCTAGAAAACAGTCATTTTATCCTTTTAGCAGCAATGACCACTGTTACCTTGTGTTTTTATATTTTAGCCAATGTATTAAAAGTCAGTAGCATTTTTAGATCATTATATAACTCTAGTAATAGTAGTAATGAGGATGAATATTATGAATCAAATTATTTTCACAAACCAAAGAAAGCATTGAATGCCATTTTACCAGTCACTCCCAATGCCTGTGGCTGATGGCAACACATTTGGCCTCTTGATGAAATAAAAACAATTACAAAAGAAAAAAAAAAAGGAAAATAAAAGAGAAAGCGAAAAAGCGGTGGGGGTGTATATACACAAAGAATTCCAGGCACAATCTTTATCATAACTTAGAAATTTAAACAGCTCTTACCAAACCTATGTCACTCAAAAGTGTGAAGAAATAAGGATGAGTCCATTTTGGAACAGCATTGTAACTTCTGTAAATACACAGGCACCAGAAAATGAGCTCCACTATCATCCAACTGTCTCTGGCTGGCATATTGAGGAACACATATAACTAAGGGCTTCAGATCAACTGCAAAAATGGCTTTATATCACTTATGAGGGAAAACTAATTCAGCCAAAATTCTTTTATAAGAAAAAAAATCTCCACTGATTTAATGAAGTTTCTGTTGTTTCACAAAGACATGCTTCCTGTTAAGACTTCTTCCTTTTACCACAGCTAATTCTACTTCAGTTTGCCATATTGGAAGATAGAACATTCCTTAGTCAAACACTAGGATTTCCATACAGTATTTGTCACCAAGAGTTTCCCCACCTTTCTTTTAATTATTCTTGTTCTATTGAGTTTCACTACCTACCTCCAATTTACCCCCTAGGTTTGCCAGTAAAAATCCCATTAGTTCCTTTCCTCATAAACTGCTTTTCTTCTTTACTGGTTCCTATCATCCCACCTCTTCAGCCTTCCCTGTTTTCATCCACACCAGCAATGGCACTTTCAGCATTACCCTGCACCAGAGACTCTGTCTCCGAATCAATATGAACCTACATGTGAATTACTAATCTCAATACTGAATTTCTTACTGTGCTGGGAATTACAAATAAATGCGAGAGCAATGAGGTGTAGGTTGTTAATGTTAACTCTTATGTACTAACCCATCTGCATCACTATAGCATTATGAAGGATTTAACTTTCAGTTAACTTGTTTGAGATATAACCACTTTCTTTCATTATCAACTTGGATTTTTCATGCTTGACATTGCATGCAAATTAATTTCACTGGCTGCTGAACCTTTCATGTGGAATTCCTTGTCATCTGGCAGGTCCATCAAGAATAATCCTCTGTAGTGCACCCACAACACAAGACAAGAGGCTGATGCAAGGTAAACTAACACAAAAGAAAGAATTACATTTTTTTCCCAGAAAATCCTCACACCTTCCAATCAGTTCTGTAAAAAAATGAAAAATAACATGTGGGTAATATTAATGATTTTTTTCCTTTTCCTGCCCTTAGACAGTAAGGTTCTCAGACAATGCACTCCTTAAAATGTCCTCTATATACAGGAGACTTGGGGAAGGCAAGTGAGAGAAAGCCTGAACCCACCTGAAACAATACAAACACTCCAAAATTCTTCAAGTACAAAGACTTAATCCATTTCTCCATTCACTCAAATTTCAGCTGTGTTGAAAACGGTTTACACAACAATAAACTGGACGCTGGATTTTCATGCTCAGTAAGGATTATCTTGAATTATATAAAGGGATATGCCTGTGACTTAAAGTAGGAATGACCAATAATGCAAGACCTGAATGCTGTAAAGAAAATACAGTTTAGCATAATCTTTACCTGGTTCCCTTTCAGTACTTCATTCTTAATAGCAAATGTTTGCTTACTATTAAAAAATTACTTCAAAACAACTATTTTTTATGAAATCTGTATTTAATTCAGCCCTGATTCAAAAAACAAACAATAGCCACATTCAATAAATATATATGTTATTCAGTCTAAAAATACTTGTGAAAGAAAATAACCTGTGATTCCTTTCTGAAAAACCAGCCTCCTACTACTTTGATCCTAAATAAGCTGCACAACATGTATAATCTTGCATAGTCACTAACTATGAAGTGGAGATTTCCAATTTACATTTCTATTTTTATATAAGCAAAAAGTATTTGTGTCTTTATATTTTGATTACTTTATTCTGTTTTCAAAATCAGTCATCTATAACAGTATTTGTTTTTTACCCAGATAAAAAGCCATTTCAAACTCAGCTGCATGGAGCTATTGACTGCATCATCAGGCAAAGAAAAAAAATAAGAAGATGATTTTCAGCTCATTATTATTTTCATCTCCATTAGTATTTTTTCTGTCTCAGGCAATTACATCAACAGCACAGGTTCATTTCTTTAGCTTTTTGTTCAGCCATCAAACATGACCTAGGCATTATGAATTATATACTGTCACGTGTTACCTTGTTGACTCTCAGGCCCTAAATGCAGAGGGGCAGCATTTCTATGCTAGCCATCATTATCTGCATTATCATGTATGTACCTGCCCTGTATCTGCAGATAGTATGATGTGATTCCAGTAATTCACAACTGAGAAAGATGAACTTTTTGCCAGTTTCACAAATTTAACTTTTCTTCTCTGCAAGCTCATTACCTTACTTTTTTGTAAACATGAAACAACACTGCTTTCAATTTACTGCTGGAATTGTTGATCACCAAGGCTGACTTTGTGTCTCTCCTGCATCCCCAGGAATTTTGTTTCAGAAATCATTGAAAGATGGATTTAACTCAGGCTTCCTTTGACTTTTGTGACCTCTTCACCTGAACATTATGGGCAAGGACTACAAGCCCAAGTTTAATGAATTTTGGTTTCTCTATTGATAATATTTTCTTCACTCCCATTGATCTTACCAAACGCAAACCTTCTCAGAGAGCTACTCCTTATTCCACAGCTGGCCAAATGTCCCCTACAAAGGGAAGCCCATCAGGCAATTTCAATCTGAGGCTCAGTCATGCTCCATAGGCAGTCTACTGCCTTACACAAGACACTTTCAGGTAGCAAATGTTTTGTTTTAGTCTTGCTCCCATCTTCCCCTCGTTTAACCCATAGAGTATACTGGGTATGACAAAGCTGATATGAGAACTAGGCAATGAGCACCCCGTGGACTTGGATAGGAATATCTGAAAGAAGAGCCTAGGGAGCTAGACCAAGTGAAGTAGCTATGCAACTGTGACCACCTGTAGGTAAGAAGGAGGTATTTTTCTAGAATCTTCAGCATATCTAAGATTTGTTTTACTATAGTGAAAAAAGCTGTGTTTAGATGCCGTATCTCTGTTTGTAATGCAGTTGTAGCGACAGTGGTTCTTAGCAGCCTTTGAAATGAACTTTATAAAGGCTGAGGATTCCCAGCTCCTTCTGCAGGGTAAGCTGTATGGTTTGTAAAAAGCAAGGGACCTATAATACTCTATAGTCATTACAGGATACACGCAAGTTTGGTGTCTGAGCTGTGTTCATTTTCATCTCAATGTATTTGGAACTTCATGCTTAAGTTTTCTGGGTTTGCAAAATTTCCTCCATCACCACTTGGTTCAACTACAAAGTTAAACATAAGAAAGGCAGAGGAAGATATACAGTAGCCCAGTTGTTCCTTCACCTGTGTAACCCTAAGCACTTTCTACATTACCAATAACCTTCTGGCATTTTTAATCCTTGCAGTAAAGTAAGCTATGCAAGGCCTGATTTGAGAGACAATCATGAACTCTGAGTTAAATTTTACACTCTGAGACAGTAGTTCCAACCTTAGTTCCATTTCAACAGTTTTATTGTGTTTGGGTATGTTCAAACTTAAATGTTGCTCTTTGAGTACATCATCAAAATAAGGAAAGTAAAGCCTTAAATTAGAAAATAATACTTTTCTGAAGATTAATTGACATATTGAACCGCACACAACTGCAGTAACAGAATGGCCTAATGATCCTCAAGATGTGAGATTAATTGCTCCTTCATATTCATTTTTAATAAAGTAACAATTGAGCTGACAGGCTAATTATTACAGTTTTCCAGGTCTCTGCTATACTAACAGTCATAATGTTACTCATCAATCAAAATGTAACCCTTATAAGGCTTTGGCTCTTTAAAACTCCAGCACTGTTTTCTCATTTTAAATACAGTGACACCTGACATTCAGAGACCAAGGGCACTTTGCCAACTGAACCTCCCTTTCACATTTCAAGTAACTACTTCAAAATTCAGTGTTGTCTAATGAAATAAACTTTTTACATTCATTTTATAATTGTGACCTAGCTACAAAATTTGGAGCAGATGCCAGTTCTTAGCTTTTGCACATTTTAGAACTTTTCCCAGTAATATATTTAAGGAGTCTAGGACAGATACCTAGAGCTGGAACCAGAGCTGGAGCTCCTGCATTTAACTGGACATTGTCTATGAATTCTGGGACAGAAAGAATCAATAATGATGTTCAACTTTATATATTTTTTTGCTTCTTTTTCTTTTATTTTTGTTTGTTTGTTTTGTAAGAGGAAAAGGCAATTTCCAGTAATGAAGATAAGACAAGACAGGAATTTTAGACACAGTTTAATCAATAGTGTCCATTTAGAGGAAAAAATGAGAAAAAAAGACAGAAAGTACCTCAAAAAACTCATCCTTACAAGTCTAATCTTACTTCCATTATGATGAACAAAAAGCTTCCTGCTCTCATCAACTGGTTTAGGTTTAAGAGTCATAACATATCCTTTCCAATTCAATTGTTTATATTTTTTACTTAATACTTTAATTATCATTTGTACTTTGTTTGATACTGAACCCAAACGAAACAGAACTCCTCAACCTTTTTTGCTTGAAGGAAAATAGATTTTTGTCTGTGTATCATGAAGGAAAGAAAATTTTCCTAAATTATAGTTCTTACCTGGTTCTTGCCTTGTAACACATGTGCCTATTACAAGTGAAAAGAGCCTTGAAAGACAGAGACTGAATCCTCTTTGTCATGCCAAGTGTTCCAGGTTGAAACCCATAGACCAGTTGTAATCAAACAGAAGAAAGATGTTGCAGAGAAAAGAAAAAATGCAGTTATTAACTCAGAAAGCCATGTCAAAAATTTCACCAACATTAGCATTGATTCAATTAACAGTTTGTCTTTGCTTTCCCTTAGTTTGCAAGTTTGATGGAAAGGAAAAAATGGATTTCTCCAATTTACAGGGTTAAGGTTGAAGCAAAGTCTGGTCAGGATTACTAAAAGATAATTTGACAGTAATACAGTTTCAAATGAAGTATAGTCAGAAACTGTTCCCTGGTTTAACTTTCTGGCATATGAATCATAATGCTGGTGCTTGCTGATGTCATTGCCGAAGTTAATTCAATGTCACTGAAGACTACGGGTGACATAGCCTTAACGAGTCATTCCTCAAGCATTCAAGGAATATTCCAAGAATGTCTATATTGTATGGCTGAGCCTTCTGAAGCATAGTGCAGTTAAAAATGGCTCAGACCCTTTGTCTACACAAAGTTACATACGTTATAATCCTTGGAACAGGCCTCAAAAGTTGGTATGTCATGCTCTAGCTCTGTTTTGGCCAAAATATACACAGTGCTGAAGTGCTCCAGGCTTTTAAAGCATTGCTACTTTCCTCTTTCTCAAGGAATAACTTTAATTTAATCTTGCCAAAGAACACCTATTTTTGATTCCTATCCCTTCTTTTGATGTCCAGACTTACCTTTCACCACCCCCTCAGAGACATCTCTACTTTAGCCATTTTTACATGGGTTTACTCATTCATAATAATTTTCTCCCTATCTGTTCTTTTGTTCCACTAATATTTTTCAGTTACAATAGTACAACTGTTGAAGTATATCACTTTATTAAATATATTATGCTGTATATTCTTTCTCAGTACGGCATCAGTCTTAATTTACTAAGTGCTGCTGCTTGATTACCTGTTTTCTTGGAGAAATATTTAGACAACAATTAAAATACAAGCCTTGATTAATTCATTGGGAAAACACAATAGGATTTTTTTGTCAGTATTGTTCCTTGCATTATTCTCCTTTTAAAAACTTGGCTTGCTATCACACAAAATGTAAAAGATGACAGAATGAAACAATTCATTAATTGTTGACTAGAAGACAGCATAAGAACTTTAGTTGCAGCAGAACGTTTGTGTAGTTTGCCTTTAAAGTTTTAATTAATATATTACAAATGAAAAAACTTGCAAGGTTTGGATTTAACCCTGTTCTTCAAAATTACGTGGAAAATACATGTGGAATCCCTTCCTTCACCTTTATCCTGTATCTTTCTTGGTCTGAAGACAATATTTAGGTAATCAACTCATATTGACCTCATTTCTTCAGGTTCTTGTTTCCACTTAACTTCCCATTACATTACACTTCGTTTCCATAACTGTCGTGCACATTCAGTTAGCAGTGAAACCTTGCAAGCTGCAAACTCCCACCACCTGTGGGAAGAGATTTACCGAAGGCTGATAATCACTCACTTTCTGCCCTAAAGCTAGTAGCAACAGCAGGCCATCTGTCATAAAGCTAAGGATTGCCTAAGGACATAGAGGTTATATCTTCCAAATGGTGCATGAGCACACAAGCAAGGACTGCAGTAAATGGCAACGGTGTACAGGCATCTCCTGCAGCACTGAAAAATGTTACTTGCCAAACTGAAGTTGGTTTTTTTGTGTGTTTGTTTGTTCGTGGCTTTTTTTTTAATGATTGCAATGCACATTTTTTCCTCATTGTTAAGTGAAACCCAATACATTCATTGGGATCCACCCAAGGGAACTGAGGGAGCAGCAGAAGTGCTCACCAAGCAATCTTCAATCACCTATCAGCAGTCCTGGCTAACTGTGGAGGTGCCATCTGACTGCAAGTTTGCAAAAATGATGCCCATCTACAAGAAGGGCTGGAAGGAGGATCCGGGAAACAACAGGCTCGTCAGTCTGACCTCGGTGCCAGGGATCATCACCACAGAGCAGATCATCCTGAGTGCCATCATGCAGCACGTACAGGACAACCAGGTCATCAGGCCCAGTCAGCATGGGTTTATGAAAGGCAGGTCCTGTTTGACTAATCCAATCTCCTCCTGTGACAAGGTGACCTACTTAGTGGATGAGGGGAAGGCTGTGCATGTTGTCTACCTGGACTTTAGTAAGGCCTTTGAAACCATTTCCCACAGCATTCTCCTGGAGAAACTGACTGCTCAGGACTCGGATGGGGGTACTCTTTGGTGGGTAAAAAAATGGCTGGGTGGTTAGGCCCAGAGAGTGTTGGTGAATGGATTTAAATCTAGTTGGCAGCCGGTCACAAGTGGTGTTCCCCAGGTTTCCGTATTGGGGCCAGTCCTGTTTAATATCTTTATCAACAATCTGGATGAGGGTATTGAGTTCACTCTCAGTAAGTTTGCAGACGACACCAAGTTGGGTGGAAGTCTTGATCTGCTGAAGGGTAGGAAGGCCCTACAGAGGGACCCGGACAGGCTGGATCGATGGGCTGAGGTTCAACAATGCTAAGTGCCAGGTCCTGCACTTGGGTCACAATAACCCCATGTAACGCTGCAGGCTTGGGGAGGAGTGGCTGGAGAGCTGTCTGGCGGAAAAGAACCTGGGGCTGTTGGTCGACCGCTGGCTGAATATGAGCCAGCAGTGTGCCTAGGTGGTCCAGAAGGCCAATAGTATCCTGGCTTGTATCAGGAACAGTGTGGCCAGCAGGACTAGGGGACGAATCGTCCCCCTGTACTGGGCACTGGTCAGGCCGCACCTCGAGTCCTGTGTTCAGTTTTGGGCCCCTCACTACAAGAAGGACATTGAGGTGCTGGAGCGTGTCCAAAGAAGGGCAAGGAAGCTGGTGAAGGGTCTAGAGCACAAGTCTTCTGAGGAGTGGCTGAGGGAACTGGGGTTGTTTAGCCCGGAGATAAGGAGGCTGAGGGGAGACCTTATAGCGCTCTACAACTACCTGAAAGGAGGTTGTAGCGAGGTGGATATTGGTCTCTTCTCCCAAGCAACAAGTGACAGGACAAGAGGAAATTGCCTAAAGTTGCACCAGGTGAGGTTTAGATTGGATGTTAGGAAAAATTTCTTCACCGAAAGGGTTGTCAAGCATTGGAAGAGGCTGCCCAGGGAAGTGGTTGAGTCCTCATCCCTGGCGGTATTTAAAAGATGTGTAGATGTGGTGCTTAGGGACATGGTTTAGTGGTGGACTTGGTAGTGCTAGGCTAATAGTTGGACTTGATGATCTTAAGGGTCCTTTCCAACATAAAAGATTCTATGATTCTATTCTGAGAATGTTTCTCACTGAAGTACATCATAAATAATTTACAGATTCGTAACACTCAAGAAACCAAATAAAGAATGCTTATTTTCCTTTACTAATCCTCATGTAAATAAAATCTTTACATCTAGTCATAATTAAGAGCAGGTTATTCTTTTTTCTTTAAGCAATATATTTCCAAGCTTGTAAAGTCAGTCCTCAAAAAAATGGTAAAAACAGAATAACCTTTGGAAAAAACTAGTAAGATCAGAAAAACCTTTGGAAAAAAAAATCAAACCTTCAAATAAATATAGACTGTATTTAGGACTTAGTTCTAAATACATTTTGTAGCCTTTTTAGACAAGTCACCATGATTTCCTTCATTTGCCAATACATAGTTACTGCACTGCTATTAAACATTGTAAAGTTTTAAGAAACTTTAGTCAATAAATTCGAGGAAAAAATGCAGTGAGCTGGGGAGGAAGGATTGTGCCTTCTGCAGAATACCTGAATCATAGATTTTATGTTTTAAAAATACTGTAAAATTAATGGAAAACACAACTTGCCTTTCATCAGTTAAAATCTACACAGATGGATATTTTAACACCACAATGGTACCTGACCTTTAAATAATCAAAAGAATGAGAGAATGACATGGTAAGAGCTATAAACAAGGTAGCACATACACATGAAAAAAACAGGAGATGAGACAGATATGAAGGGTATCACAAAACAACAGCCAGGATGTGCAATGTTAGTCAAATAGTGGTAAAGAGCGACACTCTGATATCAATATTAGCTATTGATATATGTGAGTAATACTGTTTTGTGTACTCTGAGACTCGGTAATATATTACCTTTTGTAGGTAGACTAAAAAAAAATATGTCAGACTTGAGTTATTAATATGACAGCATTTGTGGAGATGCTGGGTAAAACGGCAATGCTTAGCAAATTTATCCTGAATATTTGTTGCTGCTTAAGGGCTTTCTTAGCAACAAATGAGGAAAGGAACCTTTTTGTAAAGGTCCTATTGCACTGTAGTAACATAGTACTCTGTGAAATTGACTTCGCCACTTTTACAAGATGGCATTGTCTTAGATTTTAAATTTCAGGTTTGCAAAAATAGCGATGTATATACTCAGAGACAAACAGATCAAAATAATACAGATTACTTGTGTTCTTGAACTTTTTCTGGTAATTTTATTCCCTGCACAAAATGCATGGATAATGCATGGAATACATGAAAAATGTGATCAAAAGTTATCAAATCACTTCTCTAGAATAACTATTTCCTTAAGGAGCTTTGTCAGCTAAATCAAAGATCGAAAAATTATTTCTTCTCCAAAAATCCAAGTCAACGTCAACCCAGGCAGCCAGGAAAATAGGACAAATACCGGGGTGGATTTTGTAACAAGTCACAAGGAAATCAGCCTTAAAAAGCTGTACCTCTAAGTCTGAGTACTTTCTCTGAAAATGTTTTAGTTCTTCTTCTAAAGAATCTTTTATACCTTGTGTGGCTAGAAAATGTGTTATGTGCATTCTTATTTTGTTTATCAGAACTAAATATCTTTTCAGAGAATTTAAAAAAAAACAACAACATACTGAAGCTTATATGAAGATAAAATTTTGAAGTACTTTCCTGAACAAAAAAAGACGTTGCACTTAGTGTAAGCGGAAGATATATTATATAATACATATTACAAAATCTCTATTTTCAGAAGTAATGTGGCTGAGGATTAATTCTCATGCACAAGGTGACAGAGTTGAAATCATATATTTAAGAATATTGCCTATGTAAAGAGCTGATTTTGCTTAAAATCATAATCAAATAAATTTGCATGGCAAGAATATAATTACTGCTAGATCAAATAAGTAAATGTTTAAAAAACCTTGTAAATTTTCAAGGGCTCAGTGGGAAAGTACTCAAGAGAGTATCAAACTGAGGTTATAGTAACAAAACTTAACCTTGAAATTGTCTTACTTTTAAGTACTTTTGTCTGACATTTCAATGATGTTTTAACATGATTTTTAAATGAAATATTTTTATATAGTAAGAGATGTCACTGTAATTAAAGCCACATGGTAGCTTCCATTGCCTCTAAGCTTTATGTTGCCTTTAACTTTCCAAAAGATATTCAGCATCATTTTCCATTTGCTATCTTTGCTTGCTGGTTTTCTTTTTTTAATTTTCTTAAATCTGAGGAAGAGCAGTAAAAGCATGGAAGGGGTTGCAGATGTAAACATAGCTGAAAACAGGAAGCCAAATTTTGGCGCTCAAAATCGCTCTGACAAACATTTTCACACTTACATTGAAACTGCTGGGCACTGCAATCTTCCTCATCTGTGGTGTCCTTTGTTGGTTTGTTTTGGTTTTTTTTAATGAAAGTGAGACTCCTGCTCAATTGTTTTGTCTGAGCACTAAATAGTAGTGATGGAAAAGGTGCACAATTGATTGAAATGCACATCTCTGTTACATTCTTGTCTCAGCTTCAGCATTTTTTGATTTAAGTGCAAATACTGCAAAGGGCGTGCATCCTTTGGGAGGACGGATGGCTGTGGGAAACTGATGTGCTTTTCTTATTATTACTTAGTATTTCCATCTAGGTAAATATTCCACATATGTTTTTTTGACTTAAGAGGGTGCCCTGTAATAGGGAGTGAAGTAGTTTACATATGTGTTTTTAACACATTATAAATGTTACCAATTTGTACTACTCCCATATAAGTTTGTTGCCAGTGTTTATAATTTTCCATAAAGGCCTTGCTTTTCTTTTGCCACACTTTTTATGTCCTTAATCATGACAAAATTAAACGTTTAAGTTTTAGTACTGAAAACTGGGAAGTACATGTGATGCTGAAGGAAGGAGGGTGAAAGGAAGGAAAATCTTCATACACAAATTTCAACAACATCAGTCAGAATCAACAACAAAAGATTCTGTATTAAAATTTATCATGAAGTCTATTGAATTAAATATCTTTAAGTATGTAAGCACATTTTTCCAGTATAAATCTGAGGACAGACTTCAGTAGGACAACTCACTAGTTGTCCTACTCACAAGTAAAATCAAGCACAAGTCGTTATAAAGTAATGATTAGAAAGTATTAATAAGAAAACACCTTAATGCTTTGTTACTTTTTGATCTATTATTATATTCATAGTCTGCCACCATTTTTCCAAAATTTCTTCAAACCATTTCTTGCCAAACTTAAAAAGACATAGTACATGAAATTCACTCAGTGTAAGCTTCAGTTATATCCATTTATGTGAGAAGTAGTACAAGGAGAGCTTGGTATTCAGACACATTTTTATCCTAGCATCGAATGAATAAGCATACCTTCACCTCTGATGAGGTACACCAGGAATATCTTTTGGTCCAAAAGTGGAAGAAAGGTTGAATTCTTGCTTCTGTACTGTAACCAAATTCCTGAACCGTTCTGTATGCAAACTCCTTAATACAAAACATCTTATGGTTTAAAAATAATGCAGAAGAAAATGTTTTAAGTTTAATGCATGAATGTGCTTTATTAGTTAAGTTCTGCATTGCCAAAAAAGATCAAGCTGCATGTTCCTTAATGCTAAATCAATATTATGTTGTATAAAGTAAGGACAGTTAGTCCACTTTTAAAAATATGCAATTCAGAATATCAAATTTACATTAAAAATTTGGTGTCTACACTACAGACTCATTGCTTAAGTTACCTAAGACTTCTTCCAAAATAATTAAAAATAGGTTAAAAAAATTAAAGAAAACTAGTTACATTTGTTTCTTTGAAAAGAAGAATTTAGAAAGACTAGTTGTAGAAAAGAGACATTTAAATCAGCAACTATCTGAAAATATGCAGTGCTGTGGGACTACATCAGTGCCAGTGAAACAGGAGTCATTGTAGGGAGCAGATGGATTAAATTAAGCAGTTTTATTTTTCCTCTGAAAACCAGTGGACAGCTGCAGTTGAATCTCTGTGCAAATTCATCTTTGTCCGTAGAATTTGCAAAGTTTCAGCTTTCCTGTTTTATAAAAATTTGTTTTTCTATGGGAGAGGTTAATCTTCTATGAAGAATACCTTTTTAATTATCCTTAGTGGTTGCATGAAGAAAGTTTTAACTATGAAATATGTCTGTTCAACCGAGGTATGACAATTGATATTGAAATAAATTAACAAGTGAAAATTCCCAGCCTTTACCATTGACTAAGCATTTGGAGGAATTTATAAAGAATAGCATCTGAACTTAGGGAAACAATAGAAGATTCTAATGTGACAAGTCATTAAGGAGACTATATTTTGCATACAAAAAATCAATGAAAAGAAAATATGTGCATATAATCTACCTCTTGAAGTCATATGTAGGACAGGACTTTGGCTATGCTGTTTATCAGAGAAGTTCAATTTACTTTCAATATTCATAAGAGAGGATCCAGATAATAAGCAACTGTACAGCAATTCATGAGATCAATGTTCTGTTTCCCTCTGGGGAACAGACAGCTCTTGAGATGTTGAAGTTTTTCTCCATTTCTCCAGTTTGTGATACTAATACTTAAAGTCTAAATAGCCAAAACAAACTGTGAGTAGATACATTTATTCAGAATTTAATTCACAGACTGGTGAGAAAGTACCTAGAGCACTAAATTACTTGAAATTAATCGGCAATTTCATTTAAATTGTTGACTAGTTTCATGTGAATAAATTAAAAGAAAACAACAAAAAAACCTAAGCTAATAATTCAGGAAAGCTTAAACAAAATAATTTTAGCTTGAGCTTTGTGGAGACTACATTCATGAAAACTGCCAGAATGCCATCATGATATTTACTTAATCTCATCTATATGCCAAGCAATTTCAATAAATGTCTTCACAAGACAAGTTAAAGGATCAAATATTTTACATGCTTCATTCAGAACTTGATGAGAAGGGAAGCCTGTCTTTCACAAGCATGACCTGGAGGGTATTTTGGCTTTAACTAAGTTTCTGTTTTGTTACTTGATAAATATCATGGCAAGTTCTTGCTGTACCCAAAAACTGTTTGAGGTATTTTTTTTTATTGTAGCTGTTGGAAAAAAATTATTTGCAGTTCCTGGTGTATGTTTAGTAATGCTTGCATTACAAGGGTTCTATCCTACAATTGCCACCATTAATTGACATGGGACCGTCGGTAGACAGTAGGAAATCAAAGTATGGAGTTTATGACTATTCTGACAATTCTGCTATTATAATTTTACAAGACAATATAGATGCTCACCAGATCAATCCTGAGCCACAGAGACAACATCTTGGAAAAGAATACATGCTTACTCCAGAGTTGTTCCTTTTCAGTGCATGGAAAATTGGGAATTCAGAGGGTGGGAAAAGTTCAACTTGAATATGGTGGACTGTTAGGCAAGAAGGATGTAGATATAAGCACATTTTTTTTCCTTTCATGTTCCGCTATTGTTATTAAACTGCTTTGGTTTACAAGGGCTTTTGAGTCACTCTGTTCACCCTTATCATTATTCACAAATAGCCAAATACTAGGAATTCCAAATAGATTAATTGCATACACATGATGTATGTTTAGAATAAGTAGATCCAAGGTCGGCATAGGAATAATACCCTCATGAGAATAAAGAATCTGGTCTCATTACAAGGTGTAGTGTACTTACAGACACTGGCAAAATAACAGTGCCACACATTGCCCTGCCACCAAGGGACAAATGGTTTACTGTGAGTACTTTCCATATTGACACCATAAAGTCTTTGAGTGGAATAAATGCAAAGAAATTATACCTGCTGTAAAACCTTTTGTAAAAATTATACAGCAAAAAACATTACAGAAAATATTGACTTCTATTCCTACAGTTAAAAAATAATTTAGGAAACCCCATAGGTATCATCAATTAACAGAATACAAAACCAGAAAACATTGTGCAATAGCTGTCCTCTATATCCATGTCTGGGTGAAATTCATTTCATTGCTTAGTATTTCAATTTTATGGTATATTTCAAAATGTCCTGTTTTTATATAAACCTTGTAAATAAATAATAAATTACAAAACATAGGGTTGTGGGGTTTTTTTGTGTGTGAAAACTATTATGTCTTCACATTCATATAGTTTGTATGAAATTCTTTACAGTGAGTTAAATAAGATTATTTTTATATCAAACTATGCTGTTCACCCCTAACCATCTGGTATAGTTTTCACATAAATGGTACACTGTCACACAGTATCTGATTTAAGTCATTAGGCTCTATTCATGCAGACCAGTGGTATATCGTGTTTTAACCTATTTTGCTCTATTGAAGAGACAGGCAAAAGGTCATGAAAAGCCAATATAAAAAGAGTAAATTTTCTTTTTCTTTTTAGTTTTTTTTTAAACCCTGTTAGTTTATTCTGTGTAGTTTGCACTCTTCTAAATATACATGTATTAACCAAATAAATAAATACATATATCTCTTTCAGGAAAACTCATAATTTCCATGTCCTGTCTGATCTGAGAGATAAGAGTAAATAATGATCATTTTTTCCTTAATTTTTAAAATGTTTTCTCTAGAAAAGTCATGGTTTTCAAACAAATGTTTTCTCTTGCTCCATTGCTCATAGACAGCCTCTTTAAATCTCACTATTAAATATTGTCTGGATTTCTGTGTTGTTGCCCATCTTACCAGATCATCAGCTGGATATATTCTGAGGTAGCCTGAAGATAGAAAAGACACTTCATAATAAATTGGCAAAGTGATATCTGAAAGATGACTTACTGTAAGAAAAGTTCTCACTACAAAGTGGTAGAATCATGACTGTGAGGACAGCAGACACTTTGTTATCCGTTTCAACAAACATTTCGAATTAGCTGCCTTGCAGTTACCTGCGTCATTGCTGTTCCCTGAATCAAACTGATGACAAACTCCTTTGCCCTCAATGTTACAAAGATTTCATTCTATGAACTTGATTCCCTCTTGTGCAAGTTTTAAACCAGTAAATGTTAGTTTTATATGAGTAATGAATAAACAATTAACAGGTGAATTAATATCTATGTATGAGAATGTGAGTGAGTTCACCACTGGCTAGGTCATTGGCTTGATCAAAAAATGTTTATCACAAATGGAAGAGTTGGGTGGGATTTTATATTTGTCAGTCATTCACATGAAAAGGGAAATAGACAATACTCATGATCCTATATATCCTCAAGTGTAGTGGGAAATGGAACAAACAGACAGAAACAACTTTGCTATTTAGCTTATATAGCTAGGTTGAACACCATTAAGATGTTTACAAATGGTATGCTAAATACCTAAATGCATCAGAAGCGGATTCTGTCATCCTTGACATTGACATGTATATTTCATCTGACTCAACAAGACTTGCTGCCTAGGTTGGACCTGTACAGTGCAAAGTATAGCAAGAGATTCAGTTTTAAGAGTTCAAGACTTGCTACTTGCAGTAGTGAGTATTGGAGTATCTAAAGTCTTTTCATAATTGTAATCAGCATTATCTTGCTACCTTTCCTTTCACACCTCCCCAAATACAAAAGGTTACCAGGAGTAGTCAACATGGATTCACCAAGGGGAATCATACTTGACCAATCTGATAGACTTCTATGATGGCATGATTGGCTGGGTAGATGAGGGGAGAGCAGTGAATGTTGTCTACCTTGACTTCAGCAAGGCTTTTGACACTGTCTCCCATAGCGTCCTCACAGGTAAGCTCAGGAAATGTGGGTTAGATGAGTGGACGGTCAGATGGACTGAGAACTGGTTGAATGGCAGAGCTCAGAGGGGTGTGATCAGCAGCACAGAGTCTAGCTGGAGGCCTGTAGCTAGCAGTGTTCCCCAGTGGTCAGTACTGGGTCCAGTCTTGTTCAACTTATATGTCAATGACTTGGATGAAGGGACAGAGTGTTTTGCTGAAGATACAAAACTGGGAGGAGTGGCTGGTACACCAGAAGGCTGTGCTGCCATTCAGCGAGATCTAGACAGGCTAGAGAGTTGGGTGGAGAGGAACCTAATGAAGTTCAACAAAGGCAAGTGTAAGGTCCTACACCTAGGGAGGAATAACCCCATGCGTGAGTACAGGTTAGGGGTTGACCTGCTAGAAAGCAGTTCTGTGGAGAAGTACCTGCGAGTCCTGGTGGACAACAAGTTAACCATGAGCCAGAAATGTGCCTTTGTGGCCAAGAAGTCCAATGGTATCCTGAGGTGCATTAGGAAGAGTGTGGCCAGCAGGTCGAGGGAGGTTATTCTTCCCCTCTTCTCTGCCCTGGTGAGGCCACATCTGGACTACTGTGTCCAGTTCTGGGCACCCCAGTTCAAGAAAGACAAGGAACTACTGGAGAGAGTCCAGTGGAGGGCTACAAAGACGGTTAGGGGACTGGACCATCTCTCTAATGAGGAAAAACTGAGAGAGCTGGGTCTGTTTAGCCTGGAGAAGATGAGACTGAGAGGGGATCTTATCAATGCTTAAAAATATCTTAAGAGCGAGTGTCAGGAAGGTGGGGCCAGACTCTTTCCAGTGGTGCCCAGTGACAGGATAAGGGGCAACAGGCACAAACTGAAACACAGGAAGTTCCATCTAATATGAGGAAAAACTTCTTTACTTTGAGGGTGACAGAGCAGTGGAACAGGTTGCCCAGAGAGGTTGTAGAGTCTCCTTCTCTGGAGATATTCAAAACCCACCTGGACGCAATCCTGTGCAACCTGCTCTAGCAGGGGGGTGGAACTAGATGATCTCCAGAGATCCCTTCCAACCCCAAATATTCTGTGATCCTGTGATTCCATGAAAAGTGGATATAGAATCATAGAATCATTTATGTTGGAAAGGACCCTTAAGATCATCAAGTCCAACTATTAGCCTAGCACTACCAAGTCCACCACTAAACCATGTCCCTAAGCACCACATCTACACATCTTTTAAATACCGCCAGGGATGAGGACTCAACCACTTCCCTGGGCAGCCTCTTCCAATGCTTGACAACCCTTTCGGTGAAGAAATTTTTCCTAACATCCAATCTAAACCTCACCTGGTGCAACTTTAGGCAATTTCCTCTTGTCCTGTCACTTGTTGCTTGGGAGAAGAGACCAATATCCACCTCGCTACAACCTCCTTTCAGGTAGTTGTAGAGCGCTATAAGGTCTCCCCTCAGCCTCCTTATCTCCGGGCTAAACAACCCCAGTTCCCTCAGCCACTCCTCAGAAGACTTGTGCTCTAGACCCTTCACCAGCTTCCTTGCCCTTCTTTGGACACGCTCCAGCACCTCAATGTCCTTCTTGTAGTGAGGGGCCCAAAACTGAACACAGGACTCGAGGTGCGGCCTGACCAGTGCCCAGTACAGGGGGATGATTGGTCCCCTAGTCCTGCTGCCCACACTATTCCTGATACAAGCCAGGATACTATTGGCCTTCTGGACCACCTAGGCACACTGCTGGCTCATATTCAGCTGGCTGTTGACCAACACCCTAAGGTCCACAAGGTGGAAGGGGTTTTTTATGCTTAGAGTTTACCATCTCCTGTAGAATCTGGCTGTGCTGATTCTTTAACCCACCTACTCTGCTTCAGTATTTTCTGTCTCTTATTTTCTTTAACCTGCCTATGAATCTACTTTCACATTCCAACATTTGCACACTAGTTTAACCTAATTTAAGATGTGTGTTAAAGGTAAGGAAAATCTGTATCACCTGTATCACTAGATGTTTGGGATTGAGTGTAACAAATGAAAAATACCATACAGTATGTGAATTAAACTATTTTGCTAAGTAATCCTCTTTGGTTAACCCTAAACTAAATCAGCGTCTTACTGCATTTCAGTAAATGCTGCTTATATTTCTCTGCAGACAATCACAGCACTGAAGATAATCCACTATTACAGACAAATCATCCATCTGAAGCGTAATAGGGAAAGGGCACTTCAGTAGTGAGCTTTGTTGTCCACACCAATCATGATTTCAAACAATATTTTTTTTTCACCTTCAGTCCATAGATTTATCTAACCAAACTGAGAAGAAGAGATTTTTCCACTGCAATTACTATCCCCATGCAAAACATCTATTTCTATCATTTGGTTGTCATATCTTAATTTATTGAAGATGTTCTTCAAGAAAAAGATCTAAATAGACTTTTTCCCAAAATGCAAGGGCATGCCTGCATCCAAACATCTCTGTCCATTTTCTGCATTTAGGTGGGCACTAGCATATGCAGACACACAACAGTATTTCCAGTTCGAAAGCTGGTCTTCCAGAGGCTCATATCAAACTGTGTCTCCATATCCTCCTCCCTTACCTCCATCACTGAGTATAGATCATCATGCAGGAGCTCACACTTGCTTCTGTCTTGCAGGCAGATTGCTCAGGACATCACTTTGTTCCTTCATGCACAGGTACTGGTAGAAATGAGGACAGAAAGATTTCCTGATCAGGTTGCTGCTACCATAAACACAGGACCATGTCAAGTTTTCCCCATAGTTTTCAAGACATTTTGTGAGCTTTAAGTATCTTGGTATAAATTTTAATTAAGAGATTTAAATTCATTTAAATGATCTAAGTATAACTTTCCTACCTGTGGTCTCCCCAAGATCTGTAAGTATACAAGCAACTGTAGATAATTAGTGCTATATAGTGCATACTTAGTGCTATAGTACGCATCTTCATAATGTACTTATATGGCTAACATCTGCCTATTTGAATAAACTGATCATACTTGTTTGCTATACTCTGAGATTACTTTAATGTATATTATGTTGTTTTTTTTGTTTTAATTTGTTATAGCTGCATTAGGGAAATGATAAAGACATTGGGATTTGGGTCCGATTCTGATCCCTTCAGTAACTGAGGGTTGTCTTCATCCATCGGCAGGCCTCTGCATAATGGAAACATTGAAAGCAAGCTTCTGCTCAGCTTGAAAGAGCTGAGCTTAAAATGAACTTCATTGTGTTAAGTAGGTCTAAACCAATTTTCTTCTCATTTTCTCTCTTTTGTTTTTCTCCTTACATACAGTAAGTAATTGACACTGTATAAATGATTTGAGTGGAATTTGTAAGACAAGATTAGAAAAGTTTGAGAGATTGCTTTTCATTTAATGGCAAGTCTGAATGCTTTTTCTCACAAAGTCAGTACCATCAGCATTACTTAATGTTGTCAGCTGTTTACAATGTCACTTCCCCTTTCTTTAGCATCGTTCTACTTTTTATAACTATTTGCTTACTTGGCCATGCACTACTTTATCAAAAACACATCCTGTTAAATCCTGGGAGGAAGGAACTTTCAATTTCAACAAGAACTTATGGGGTTGATATGGGAATTACTCTTCTATGTCATAAAGGAAATCAAATTTGGTGATTACAGTTGCATCCCTTCCATTCTTAAAATGTATTTATGAATCTCAAATTATTTGTCTGAACCTCATTTTACCCTCAGCATCCTTGTGACTATCACATAGAATTTTATTAGCACTATTTTAATAAATGACGCTGCCAAAATAGCCTTGTATCAGCAATTGTCCGACAGTGAGTTCTTTTGGCCCCAACCATACGCCCCTGTCGTGGTTTAACCCCAGCCAGCAACGAAGCACCACGCAGCCGCTCGCTCACTCCCCACCAGTGGGATGGGGGAGAGAATCAGAAGGGTAAAACGGAGAAAACTCGTGGGTTGAGATAAGAACAGTTTAATAACTGAAGTGAAATAAATTAGCACAGTTAAATAGGCAAAGCAAAAACCGTGCACGCAAACAAAGCAAAGCAAGGAATTCATTCACTACTTCCCATGGGCAGGCAGGTGTTCAGCCATCCCCAGGAAAGCAGGGCTCCATCACGCGTAACGGTTACTCGGGAAAACAAACGCCATCATACCCAATATCCCCCCCTTCCTTCTTCTTCCCCCAGTTTATATACTGAGCATGACGTCTTATGGTATGGAACAGCCCTTTGGCCAGTCTGGGTCAGCTGTCCTGGCTGTGCCCCCTCCCAGCTTCTTGTACACCCGGCAGAGCAGGGGAAGCTGAAAAGTCTTTGACCAGTGTGAGCGCCACTTAGCACCTATTTAGCAACAGCTTAGCACTACTTAGCAAGAACCAAAGCATCAGTGTATCATCGACATTGTTCTCATCCTAAACACAAAACACAGCCCCATACCGGCTACCAAGACGAAAATTAACTCCATCCCAGCTGAAACCAGGACAGCCCCATACAAGGCAACAGGAGGAAAACTCAGCAAGGGGAAGAGTGGTGAGGAAAGGGAGGTTAGTGACTGTGGCCTTCTGAGCCCAGTGAAAAATCCATACCTGAGTGTGACTCAGGAAGTCTACTGCAGTTCAGGTCATGCTGTGTTTAAATTGCAATGTAAAAAGTGAAACTTCACATCTTTCTGAGAATTGGTAACATTTTAATTAGTTGTAGAAGATATGATCATGAGAATAAGACTGCTAATGTAGAGTCAGGTTTACCCAATTATTTTTCATGTCTCTACAGAATGGTTCAAGGGAGCAAATATACAGGAAAATAAAATAAAAAGTGACAGCTGTTATTTCTTTTTTAAAAATTTTTAAAACTTTTAAAAAATTTCACTTATTGGATGTGTTTACTTAGACCACAGGACTATTTTTTCAAGGACTTTTATTGTAAAAATAACTTATTTAAGGCTTCAGAAATCATAACAATCTAACGTACAAAGTGTGCTTCTTCGATCGTATCATATTTGGCAATTTAAAAACAGTGACAGGTAAAAGTCTTTTCTGCTACCATATGTCTTTATTTACAAGATAATGAGAAAATTGATATATTGGAAAAGTTTTTGCATGTTTTGAATTTTAAAGCATAGGACTACAAGGAGTGAAGAAGTAAGAAAGATTCAAGGCAGTATGTGTAGGAAATGCAAAATGCATAATACATTGAACTTCTGAAGGTGAATAGATGGTAGGTGAACTCTCCACCTGAACCATAAGGGAGAGATGTGTCTTCACATACCTGCAAGCTAGATTTTTCAGTTTTAAGTTATTTCAAACAAATAGGGCAAGAGAAGTTTAGAAATGTCATTTTTATAACGTATAACTTGCATACTATGTTCTCGTTTTATTAGACAATACTGCAGATCTCTGCCAGATCTGGAGGCAGGAAAAAACTTCAAAGTCTTGATGGTAGGGGGAACCTGCCAGTCTGAAGGAAAGACTGACAGCATCAGCTGCAGGAAAGGTTTGGGTGACATCCTAACCTCTCCCTGACTCCACATAGGGTTTGCTACTGCCTATTGCATTGCTGCTCTCTTCTCTAACCCCGTCTGCCTGGGTCTGAGCTGCCATATCTCTAGTGGCCTGATTAATTCTTCATTTTGTCATACCTTCTTTTCTAAAACATTTCAGATACTTCAGAAATTCTGCTATTCCACTGCCTCCTCTCTGCATTTCAAAACAGATCACAAAACTTTTGGCTGAAATAGTGTAAAGAATACCCTTTCTCTCCTTTTGTGTATTTTCCAAGCAATGAATTTGATCAGTGGTTCAATTGCAATGGCAGCAGTACAGGACTGCCGACTTTGAAGAACACTACTCAGTTTGGGAAGATGCTTCCATTACAAGTAAAAATACTAGGATTTTTTTGTTCTCAGATAAGGGATAGATTAGGCAAAAGAAACTGTTTAGAAGTGGAAAACAAAGTTTTATTTAATTATGTTTAACAAGGAAACCAAAGCAATGGCACATAGTCTTCTACATATGGGCTACACATCTTAAAAACAATACAGGAGAAGTAATTATTTGTTCTTGAACAAAACACACTAGACATGTTATAAAACTGATGGAAGGAAGGTAACCATTGAGCTATTCTAATACTGAGATTAAAAAAAAAAAATTCAAGAATCTTCAAAATAAACCATGCCTGTTTTGAGTAATTTCCTGTGTCCATGGGATCTCCAGATCAAACCCAAAGAAACTGATCACCTTGGTGAATAACAGAGAGTCTCTGGAGAGTAAAGGACTTGGGTGGGGAGATGAGTACTTATCTTTAGTACTGATCTGCTGACTCAGATAACAATACTAACTGATGTATAGATTAAAACCCACACCAATTCTGACCTCAAAAAAAAAAAGGAAAAAAAAAAGAAAAATAGAAAAAGAAGGCAGCTCTTTAAAAAGAAGTTAATACCTCAAACTTTTTAATAAAACACGGGTGATACTTCAACACACCTTGTAGTAGCACATCATAAAAGGTCTAATTCTGAGGCATACTGCTTATTATAAAAAGGTTTGAGAAAAGACAAAAGGAAGATAGCATGGCTTCGCAGCAAGGTAAAGGGTGCTAATTTGAAAGAAGAAGACATCCTTCAAAAAGCTGAAGTTGTTTACAAATAAAGAAGAAATAGAAAGGACCATAAACTCTAGCGGATTAAAAAAATAATTGAAGAACAACTAGCAAAATAAAATTAATACTAAATCCTTCTTCAAACACATCAGGGGTGGGAAGCCTGCCAGAGAACCTGTAGAGTCAATTGATTATCAGGGTATAAAAGAAACATTCAGAGAAGATAAGACCATTGCAGTGAAACTCAATGTATTTTTTGCATTGGAGTTCTCTGTGGGAAAAATCTCCCATTCAAGAACCTGTTTTCATTGGGACTCATCAAAGAATAGATCTGTGAATGAAATGACAGTAGATGTTAAGGTATAAATGACAAAATGAATAGCCAAAAATTTTTTTCAGAACCAGATGGTACTCAGCCCAGAGGTCTGTAGGAGTTCAAGGACAAAATAACTACTAACAGTGTATGACGAAAAGGTACAGAACTGCTTACATACGAGTAATAAATAAATAAACTGGGAATCTTCAGATAAAGAAAAGAGGTAACTTGTGGATGGATAGGTAGACATTACAGATATCTACAGAAACACAGGATGCCTGGAGAGAGATCAGCTGCTCAGTGTCTCTTCCAGTCCAAGAAGAGTCATGAAGTAAAGCTATTAGGAACAAAGTTCAAGACAAAGGATAGAAGGAGATTTTTCATTCTGGGGTAGTAAACACATAAAACTCATTGCCAAAAGTTGAAGTTTACAGGGATTCAACTGCTTGGAAAGAAAATACATTGGGGATCCTGAATTACACAGAAAAAACTTGGGGTTGAAAATAGTCAGATTAGTGATGCAAGCATCTAACAGTACATCCAATACCACTGCCAAATGTAAACCAAATATATCCCTACCAAAAGTGGACCAAAGGATGAATGCATTTCAAATCTACAGTCAAATGAGGGAAGCTGAATATGGAAATACTGCGCTAGAAGAAAATGATGCAGTCACCCTATTTCTGCAGCAGACAGCAATGAAATACATAATTTAAGAAAATTAGTGAGAAGATTCTGTGTACATGTTAGGAGCTCAGACAGAATCATTTATTTTCCAGCAACAGCAAAACAGGCTTGACATTTTTAAATAATATATTGTAGCTGAGATGAAGGGCCTTTCAAATATGCTTCAGTGCACACGAGCCTGAGCAGACTGCAACAAACTAAGTCAATAGGACTCTCGGCGAGGGAATCGATGTGATTTGCAGTGTTCCTGGCAGAAATGTCATTCAAAATTGATGACAAGATTTCTGACCAAATGCTATTTTAGAACAGTCTTTATCATTCTTTTTCTGACACTACATCTGGTGACTTTTGACCCTTCTCACAAGCGTCCCACTTCCAGCTGAAGACTGAACTAATCTCATGCTGACGTGTAGAATTAACTTAGTGAAACTGTAGGAAGATAAAAGATACTTTTGAAAGTCCTCTGTAAAATAAATGACTGTGAGCTAACAATTAGAATCTTAGTACTTCAGCTGCTACTGAAATACAGGAGATAATAGCTCCTTTTTTCAATCTTTTCTTCCTCACAGATGGAAGAATCTTTAAACTTTATGTTCTGAATTACTTTGGAACCTTTATAAAAATAATCACAGATGCTACAAATACCATTTAGAATATAGTATTATTAAGCCTATTGGTTCTTGGCTGGAAAATTGCTCAGTCTGCTGTAAAAACCCACATTACTTTCCATAAAAGTTACTTTATTGCTACCACTGTGAGCATTTTGCACAAGAAAATTATTTCTGCTACCTATAGTTGAAAGTGAAGCTGGTAGGAAACTGCTTTGCTGTATCCTGGAAATCTGGCTTTTTTGTGAACTTTTACTCAGCATTTGGAAAACTTTGGTTTGAACTCTTTCCGCAGTGCATTTGGGTGGGGTCTTGTACTACAGTTCCCAAAGCAGCTGGGACAGACTCTCCAGCCACTGCATGAGACCCTGAGGAGGGAAGATGGAGAAAGCAATGTATGTGGTTGACTGAGGCCAGGGTTGTGAATATTTTACTCCTCATTTAGAAAAGAAAACCCCTTTTGGTCTCTCAGTTCTGACATACACACATCTGCTACCAATATACCTATAATGGTCAGTTGTACATAATAGAAAAAAGACAGTCTTTAGGTGATGAGTATATTAACACAGGTAGTTGTTTATGAGAAAATTCAGATCAGTAAGCTACACTGACTGTTTTAGAGGGGACCTACTGTTGCTCTGTGCATGTGTTGCCTCTGCTCTATACTAATTAGTGCTAAAAGATGAATGACTAACCCCTTCCATTAGCCACCTTCAGTTCATGATTTTTACAAGGAACTCAATACATTTAATATGAAAATGCTGATGGGAACCGGGCGTAAATTCTTTATTCTCCTGCTAAAACCATGCAAAAGTGGGAAAAGCATGTATATCCAAAATTAGTGCTTCACCACTTTGATAATCAAAGCAATATTTAGTGATGAAAATAATGCAATGCTAAGCATGAATAAATAAGTAAAGTGGATTACTAGAGAGCCCCGTTAACTCAATGAACATATTTTCTGTGTATTTTAAATGGCCTAGTCTCAGGCCTGCTTGGCTTAATCATCTTGGATCAAGATAACAATACTGTATGTATATAAATGAAAAAGCAACAAAATACAGCTGAGCTTTTCTGAAAGAAGCTGAAACTTCAAGTTGGTGAATGCTAACTTCTGCAAAAGACAATTTAAAAATGACCCCAAGACAAATCAGAAACAACTGGGTTCCTATGTGACAAAATAATTACCTAGTACATCACTGACAATACTACAGTACTACAAACACTTCAAGTTGAAAAAAAAGAAACAGTTAAAGCAACCCTAATATTACACCAGCATGTAAAAAATGCACAGTGGGCCATATTGTGCCATCTGTTTTGAAAGCAGAACATGAGATTAGTGGGGAGGTACCCTTAAAAGCCAGATGGCACAATGTGACCCATTATTCTTGTCAACACTGAAAAAAAATGAATGTTTCATCACGGCATAAAGGGCTTATTTGTGGCCCATAAATCAATGAATATTTAATGTGTTTTTATCTTTGAGTCAGCTAAATATTTTCTTTAAAGCCTTACTGTTTGATGGGAAATAGTTAAAAACATTCATCAGGCACCAGTTGCTAATTACTTTTTGGGAAAAATGTAAAGCATGTTTTAAAGTTAATACAAAGATGACTGGAGAGAGAAGTGTGGAATAGCTGTGAAGGACCGTAATGCATTGTGGGACAGTGCGATGCCTGAATAGACTCCCTTAGAGTCCAGCACAAGGATGCTCTTATCATCAACATTTAGCAATTTTGGATTTTTCTGGGCAAGTTTATGTTTTGGGGGTTTTTTAAATTATTTTTTTACATGAGGAATACAGGTCATATTTGAAAGTGTTTATTCATGGCATATAAGTCAAGGTTTTCAGAAATAATTAAGTATTTGTTAGATCTACAGCATGTAAATGATAGCTGTTTTTTCTGCTTGTATTGAAGGAATTCTTCTGCTACTTAGAATCATAGAATCATAGAACTGTTAGGGTTGGAAAAGACCCTTAAGGTCATCGAGTCCAACCACTAACCTAACACTGCCAGGTCCACCACTCAATCATGTCCTCAAGCACCACGTCTACCCTTCTTTTAAATACCTCCACAGATGGGGACTCAACCACTTCCCTGGGCAGCCTGTTCCAATGCCTGACTACCCTTTTGATGAAGAAGTTTTTCCTAAGATCCAACCTAAACTTCCCCTGGTGCAGCTTGAGGCTATTTCCTCTTGTCCTATCGCTTGTTACTTGGGAGAAGACATGGACCCCCACCTCGCTACAACCTCCTTTCAGGTAGTTGTAAAGGGTGATAAGGTCTCCCCTCAGCCTCCTTATCTCCAGGCTAAACAACCCCAGCTCCCTCAGCCATTCCTCCTAAGACTTGTTCTCTAGACCCTTCACCAATGTCGTTGCCCTTCTTTGGACACACTCCAGCACCTCGATGTCCTTCTTGTAGTGAGGGGCCCAAAACTGAACACAGTACTTGAGGTGTAGCCTCACCAGTGCCAAGTATAGGGGCACTATCACCTCCCTGGTCCTGCTGGCCACACTATTCCTGGACCACAATAAAATTGTTAAGCAGTGTAAATTCACCTGCTGGCAGATAGTATACTCACAAGCAGTAACTACCTTTCGGTCATAAAGGAATGAAGCATAGCATTCTTCAGTACACAGTAGAACATGTTCTTCTAACCCTTTCTTCAATCAAACAGTATTTAGTCAGTAGAGTTCTGTTTTCATCTGGAAATGACCTAAGCTCCCTTTGAATTTCCCTTTAAGGAGAAATAACAAACTCTTCTTCTATCTAGTGAACTCAGCATGAAATCAGACTTCAGTCTCCTAAGGATCTACTAGATCATCTTAGTTGCGTTGGGCACTTCTATAACTATAATAATTTATTCTGCTGGTTTTTACAATAGATTTAGAAGTTTCTGAATTATACTTTTGGTCAGGGACCTTTGCTGAATTCATCCTGGTGAAGAAGAAACAGGAAGATACCTCACTCATCTGGAAAAAAATGCCCTCTTGAGGGAAGTGTTTGTCCTGCAGTACTCTAGAATGGGGGGGAATGGAGTGGAAGAAAAGATGACACACAGCTATAAATAATTCACTATAGCAAGCTCTACACTGTAAGAACTGGATGACTGTCCAACTATGATGTTCTTAAGGGTGCAACCATTCATTGTATCTTTTTATTAACAGTTTGTCTGTGCTCAGGTGTTCTTAATTTTTAGGTCAATGTATATGCATATCTGATATGTAAACCAGCTTTAATGTGTGCCTTGAAGCATAACTGCCCCATGCTTTCACAGAGTGTTAGCAATCTGTCTTTCACCAATGTTTCTAATCTCTCACTTTTTGTTTTAAAAAAAAGTGGAAAGAAATAAACCTGAATGAACAGGGAAAGAGAAAAAAAACACTAGACACTGTGACTGGACATGGCATAAACCAGACTTTTGAGGTGGTGCTGCCTAGATTTTCTTCTCATAGTTACGTCCTCGAAGATAAAAGTCTTTTACAACAACAATTAAAAAAAAAAAAAAGTGTTTTAATGGACTATGCATCGTCCATTGTGTCCTTGCACTTCTGCCAGATTTGGTTTTAGTTCTGTACCTGGCTTATTGTATTCTCTGGATGGTGTCCTCTACTTCCCCTGAAGTCTGCCACTTCTAAGGTTTGGCTGTCTGCTCATCCTAACAGTTTCTCTGCTTACCTCGAGTGCAGTTCCCTTGCTCTGTGGCGTAATTGTGTCAATCTTTTTCTCCCAGATCCTTTAAAATTTTCTTTCCATGCCTAGGCTCAGTTTTTCTCTGAGGAAAGAACAGTATTTCCCTTCCCCTAGAAGGTTTCAGATAACCCAAACACTACTGTTTCAGGTTTATAACACAGCGTCGTGGTTTAACCCGAGCCGGTAACTAAGCACCACGCAGCCTCTCGCTCACTCCCCCACCGGTGGGACGATGGAGAGGATCGGAAGAGCAAAAGGGGAAAACTCGTGGGTTGAGATAAGAACAGTTTAATAACTAAAGTAAAATAAAAATAGAACAGTAATAATAATAATAGTCTTTAACAGTCCATTGTATCATTGTATTTTCCTGGAGGCTGGTGCGTGGTAGGGGAGGATGGGGAAGTCTGATGTGTACCTCAAGGAGATTTGATTTTGGGTGAAAATAGCCAATGAACTGAATTATATAATGTTTGTTGCTATATAATACTGTATGTCATCACTTCTGTGATTACTATATGACATATCAACAGTATACAGCAAGAATCACCCAAAATAATGAAGAATGAGCTCTGAGGAAACCAAGCAAAGTGCAGAGATGATAGAACTAGAACTGGCTTCAGCATGCTACAATACAACACCACGCACTACCTCTCCTGCCCAGAAATACCATTATGACAGATGAATCCCAAAGTCATAAACTAAATGAACTCAACAAATGTTCTAGAGGGATAGCATGTAGACTAAGGGAATGATACTCGTGTATTGTATCAAAGGAAAGGAAGGGGGTGGTCGTTAATGAGGATGTGTTGGATAATGTAGGACCTGGGCATGACGTAAATGTTATGGAATAAGGGGTGGATACTGTCCTGGTTTCAGCTGGGATAGAGTTAATTTTCTTCTTGGTAGCCGGTATGGGGCTGTGTTTTGGGTTTAGGATGAGAACAATGTCGATGATACACTGACGTTTTGTTCTTGCTAAGTAGTTGCTAAGTGGCGCTCACAGTGGTCAAGGATTTTTCAGCTGCCCATGCTCTGCCGGGTGCACAAGAAGCTGGGAGGGGGCACAGCCAGGACAGCTGACCCAGACTGGCCAAGGGGCTATTCCATACCATGTGATGTCATGCTCAGTATATAAACTGGGGGAGTTAGCCGGGGGAGGGGCAATGATCGCTGCTTGGGGGACAGGCTGGGCATCGGTCGGCGCGTGGTGAGCAATTGTAGAGTGTATCACTTGCTTTGTATTACTGTTGTACTATTACTACTTATTATTATTATTGTTATTATTACTGTTCTATTTTTATTTTACTTTAGTTATTAAACTGTTCTTATCTCAACCCACGAGTTTTCCCCTTTTGCTCTTCCGATCCTCTCCATCGTCCCACCGGTGGGGGAGTGAGCGAGCGGCTGCGTGGTGCTTAGTTGCCGGCTCGGGTTAAACCATGACACACAGAAAGACATTTAAAAAATATAAACTAGACATTATCTGTCACAGATATAAGTGTGAAAATCCTCTGCATCCTTGCAAAAGGGTAACTTTCAAATGTGTTTTTAGACTATTGATCTTGAGCAATTTTTTAGTTGAACCTATTTTACAGTGTCCTCTGCAAGCCTAGGAGAACCTTCTTTCTATCACCTCCAAGGCCTGGCCTTGGTTTTGTTTCTTGATACAAGCAAATTCCTCCCAGATAACTCTTATTTTAACAAAAAGTAAATGAGAATGAAATCGTATGCTTGTTCAATGAAGTGAGGAGCAAGGGCTTGTGTCAACAAGTAACAAAATTTTTCAGTAATGAGGCGGTGCGCTCCCTCTGCCCCCTATCCCTCCCCGCCCCTGACCTGACCTTTTCCCATAATCCTGCTCAAGTGATAACCACCAGTGGCAGTTGTGATGGATGCATCCAGCTCAAAGTGGATTCAGGGGAGACATAACAATACAATAGCAAAGGGCTAATTTATGGCAATGTGTCCACCTAACCACAGTGCTGGTCAATGTCCAACTCAAGCCAAATTTGGAAGAAACTAACATATGCAGTTGGTATGTAAATATGACTATGAGTTAATCATCTTACCCCCATAAATAGTGAGCAGCCCAAGAGCCCTTTGAGCTCTCCTGCATGGCAGCGGGCTGCACACCAGGATCTCCCCTTGAGTAGGGATGCCTCTCAAGGTTACTCTTCAAGGTTGAGAGATTCCTTGCAGCAACAGATCCTCAGTAAGTGACTAATAGCATGCTAAAATTTGAAATCTTAGCTAAGTGATATAAAGGATTGATTGCACATATATAATCCTTTAGACATAAATCGTTGACCAAGTCTGGGACTAGGGTTGGATCCAGCTGCACCTAGACTCCTCTCTGAGAAGAAGTTTAGAAAGCAAAGGTGTCCTCTCTGAACCTCATGACTCAACAGGAGGGTCGCCCTGACAATCTTGCCTGATCCTGTCCCCTGTGCAGTAAATAATCAAGTGTGCCTTGCCATCGAATCTTGTTAAACCACTGTCGCATTTACTATCAAACTTTGTTATCAATAAACATATTGCTCTTACGAGTGCACTCTCACTCTATCCGCGACGAGTAATTATAGCCATTATTTTGGCAGAATAACTTGATTATGCAGATTTTCTTTTTAATAATTCTATGCAATCAGCACAATACAGAATATCTGCACAAAGATGGCAACTCCACAGATATATTCCCAGCTGCTCCACATGGCTTATTCCAGCTTGGCTGCAAAAAGGCTTGACAAAAATGCCCTGTTGAACTTAACTCATATAAAGTCCAAGAACATCCTGACTGTCTATGACGGTGTGATCTTTTTTTCATTACTTCAAAGCAATCAGTTTCTTATGAAGCAGCTCGTTCTAGCAGAAAGATCTTCCAAATAGGTCATACTGCTCCACTAGTTTTTAAGACCAGGTCTGGGTTTATTTTTCAAAGGAAATGATTTTGAAAGAAGTTAAATAATTTTCTCATGAGAACACAGAGATTTCAATTAAGCCAATATTCAGATGGAGGATGAAGTTTACTGACAAAGGACAGTTCTAAATAGTATGAGAGTCATCATTTAGGGTTTGACATATATAAAGGCAACTTACATTCAGAGACTTTGTTTTGGCAGTATCTGAGACTGCAAGTAAATACCTTAGCCACCTGTTACACAAGGGTCTTCAAACAACAGGTTTTTTATAACCATCTCTTATATTGTAGAAGTTTTAGAGGATGGAAAATGCTGTCTTGCATAAATGCAGTTATCCCTTTGAGGCAAACCTCAGAGATATTTAGTCAATAAATACAAACAATTATGGATCTCAGCTGAATTACAACCCACCGTATGTAAACGTTTTTCAGCCATATATGTATGTATTTGCATCAGCACTGGAAAATATTGGAAGCATACATACCAGTTCAGCTCCCAGAAGAACTGTGCACTCTCACAGCTAACCTGAGTGGACCTCTAGGTTTATACTCACATGGTTAAGAGAATTTCAGCACTTTTTCTTTGACTGACATTTGATCTAGCTTTAGAATGATAAGAGAGAAAAAAAATTAATGGTTAAGTTAAAGCCATGTATATTAAAGTCAGGAGTCATAGGTTTTGGGCGTTTTAGGATTTGCCTCTTGGCTTCTTGTTTTCAGTAAGAAGAAAAAAAGATCTGAAAGGCAATGTTTTGAACTTGACCATAAGAAATTCTGTTTCTGGGTTTGAGATTTGACACATACCTAGTTTCAAAGGAGCTATATGCAGTCATTTTGGAGAATGTTTTTTCTCCTTGACTTCATCAGAGATAAAACTGTGCCTGGGGTAAAACTAAAGGAAGTCCTTTAAAAAATCAAAGACATATCTTTGTAAGATGTTAAGTTTGCAACACATCACAGGGAAAACTCAGTGACTCAAAATATGAAGGTAAATATATTTATTACAAGCCAGCCAAAAAAATTAGCTCAAAATGAGAATTTGTTTTAGGGAAAACAGTTAAAAGCAGGAATCTCTTTCAGATAGGTAGCTTCAAAGTGTGTTTAGTATTCTATCAAATTCTTTTTGTTTTTAACGGGTGTAGTTTCAGCCAGTTAATACCATTCCAGTAGGGAAACATCTTGAAAACTATTTTTGGCATATAATTTGGTAAACTCTTAACCTTTAATAAGGAGAGAAAAGATAACAATGACTTCTGAAAAAGCAATTCGCGGTGTAAAAAGGAGAAGTGATGAAGGTGTTAACCTGCTCTAATTAGTGTGACCTATAGCCTCAGCAAGATAATACGTTTATCCTCTAATATCTGAATATCTGACATAGTCCAGAAGAGTATTGAATTACTAACACACAGTCTTGACCTTCCAAATAAGTTCTTAGCACCTCTGTGAACCTTTACACTAGGGACTGTGGTATGCTGGAGAAAGAAATGGTACTGCTCACTAATAATCAAACTAATACTTTAAACTCATCTGGTAGTTTCTGGTGTAAATAGTCAAGCTGGCAGTTGCATAGGGAGGTAAGAGAAGAATGATGTATTTGTTGGTATAATATTTTAATATGTGTACATTCAAAAACATTGAGCTACACTTGTTTCTCATTTACATACCCGCCCTCCTCCCCCAACTTCTAGAAAAAAGGGAATGTATTCCACTTGCATGGACAACTGCAAAATGCACACATGACTTGACCACTAACCATTGAATCACAGCATTAGGCAGCTTGGAAAGGACCTCTGGGTTTCATGAGGTCCAATCTGCTGCTCAAAGCAAGGTTAGTTAGAGCAGGTTTCTCAGTGTCATTCCCAGTTGAATCTTGATCAACTCCAAGGAGGGATGTCTCACAGTCTTTCTGGGCCTCCGTTTGGTCACTGTCATTGTGATCAAGATTTTTGAGGCAGAATTTCCCGTACTCTAACTTGTGGCTGTTGATTTTCACCCTTCCACCATGCACTTCTGAGTGGGTGCAGCCACTCCACAGACTTCTAACCTTCCCTATACCCTCCAACCATGTAGTTACCTACTCTTTCCCAGCCTGAGCCAGCCCAGTGCCTTCTGCTTCCTCTTGTGCATCCTGTGATCCAACAGTGATCATCATAGGGACCGTCCGCTGAACTCAACTGCTGTACATCAGGGTCAGTCCAGCACCAGGAGCCCACATCTTGGAATAACACGTCAGGAGTGGTCTCACCAGTGTCAAGCAGTAGGGCAGGATCATTTAGCACTTTCTGCTAGTCACTCTTCTTCATACAGTCAAAAGGACAGTGCTGTTATTTCTGCACTATATATATTTAAGATATCTAAGGAATATAAAATTAATTGGTTTAAAAAACAGACAAAAACCTAGGAATGATAGAATTCTTTTTTTCTTTAGCTTTTGTAGCAGTACCTCTCATTTTTAAAGAACACATTAAGCTTTTTCCTGAGAAAAATTACCTAAGTATAGTCCTAATTAGAACTTCGGAAGCTTTTTTTTTTTTTTACTTTTGATGCTGCTTCATGAAGATCACAGACAGCAGAGTTTTGTTCTCATTTATATTGAAATAAATTTGCTGTTTTGAAATCTCAAAATTGAAAAGCCAAAATAAAACCCTATTTGGTTCACATAACTTCAAAATAATTAAAACTTTATTAGGTAGTGAGTAGTTGTATTGGTTCAGGTGATCAATGGTTAAAGTCAATGGGAATTCCTTCATCACCACAGCTACTTGCTCCAGTGAGCATCAGGCTAAGATTTCTGAATTTTATTCAAAAAATTTCTAATGAGTCATGCTAAAACATATGGAATTTCAGGCTTCCTTAATCAGAAGTCTGGGTTAAAAGTAATAACTTTGCTAAAAAGAAGAAGAAAGCAGTTTTTCACTGTTTATAAGACAAAGTGGCAGAAGCGGGATGACATAATTAAGACAAGCATGACTGAAGAAAAATGTAAACACTTCCTCTAAAGCATACCTTTTATATTTTATTCTGCCAAATGTACTTATTAGCTTTGTAAGCGTTGTTGTTCTATTGGAGAAATACATTAGTATAAAATTCTGACTGACTAAAGAAATTCCATTCATGACACCTTCCTTCAGTATGGTAATATCATTACAACGGAATTTGCATTTCCTTATTAGCCAAGTTCATATTGGTTATATTATGTTGGTTATATAATATTGGTTATAGAAAACCCTTGAACTTAATAGAAGCCATATTTGATTTTCTCAAACCTGCAACGTTCTATTAAACTTTGTGGCCGAAGAGAGTACTAAATTATAGGTATGCTGTGTACAAATGTTGCCATACATCAGGCAAACTTTTTGGCCCCAGTTTTTATTTGTAATTCCCTCAACATTTCTGTGAGGCAAATAGGTGCAACAGATTCATCGTAAAAGGTGTAGCTCAGCTGAAAATGCTGAAAGTAGAGAGAAGAATTAAAACATGAGATTATGAACTTCTGGGTACCTTTGAGACTCCAGAAAGCTTTCATAAATCAATATATTTTATACTGATAAGTTTTGCCATCGGTGAATTAAATTCTTTTGGAAGGAAGTTTTTGAGAACGACTTAGAGTCAAGGTTTTCTATAGGAAGTCTCTTTTTGACTAATTCTGTGGCAATCTTGTTATAAAAATTTTAGAAGTATTACTGGATATATTTTACCTCAAATGACATGCATGAAATGATATTAAAAAGTTATAAATTTGAAAATGAGACCTCTAACTCAGAATACAAATTATATTTCTTCTAGGCTTTACTGATGCCTACCAAATACCTGCTTAATATTTCATTGTATCAGTACCAAAACATTTTCACTGATTACAGGCCCAACCCATAGTATTCTACCAAATCTGTTCAGGTTCTCTTCCAATTATGTCCTTGGTGTTGGAAATAAATCATAAATAAGGGTCTATAGGAGGAACATAGTAGAATCCATCACTAATAAATGACACTGGTAGATGTCAAAGCTGCAGTTCTTGGATTAACAGATGTAGTGGCATCAGGACTATCAGCAGGAACAGATTGCTTTGGGTTGCAGATGAGAAAATAATTCACAGATAATTATTTAATTGATGGTTTCAGCTATTTTTTTCTGTTAACAAAATGTCCTCTGTCTCTGTAGTTACATTCCAAAGTCTTTCTTGCTCCTACTCTTTATTCAGGGATGGAAAGGACTGGATGACAGGCAGTGAGGCTTTCAATCACCCAAGGAGCAGCAATAGATGGAAAGAGGTAAAGGCACTCCGACAGTTTAAAACCTGTGTTTTCCTAGGCCACATAGACCTTTCTTGATTCAAACTTGGGAGTGTATTTATTGTCCTGCTGCAGAGTTGCGGTTTTGTCACATTAAGTGGCGGACTGTGTTTTGAAAAAGTCCAAGGTTTCATCAAGTGGTTTACCTTTCCACGTGACAGAGACTGTTTCCATGTGTGATCCAAATGCTTTCTGTCAAAATATGCAATAGCAACAGAGCAAAAGCAAAAAGATTCCTGAAAAAAAGGCCATGAAAATTTTTACAGGCAGGAAAACAACAGGGTAAGCTGATCTTGTGCTGTCAGTTTATTTGAAACAGTTCACTCCCTCCATTTCCCCTCTTAAGGGATTGGATTCTCCTTCGGCAGCACAGGCCTCTGCTAAGTGATGAGGCAGCTGTGGTTGATCACAAATGCTGCAATATAAAGGAGAAGAGAGGTACATAAAATGAAAGGAATTGTTTCTTCTCTTAGGGTAGAATAGCAAAACAGATACTGCGATTTAAATAGGAAGCAGAGGAACGATAAATAAAATTAATTTGGTCATTATTCCTATATATGCATAGGGAGTATCAATATAAAGAAACACTACACTGTGTGCTTTTACAAAGGAAATGAATAAGGCATTCTCAGATCTTGATTTAAATCCCAGTAAGATATAATCTAGGTATCTTTCAGTGATTTAGAATACTTCACAAACACAAAATCTGCAAGACAGCTAAATCCAGACCTACAAAAATCATTACCAATCTCTTGACTCTTAAACATTAATAGTTAGCTAATGGCTACATCCTTCCAAAACTTCTGTAAGGCAACCTTATCACCACGACACAAAGAGGAAATACAGAGATAAATAGGACAGCATTTTTCTAATCGTTTTTAAAGTTGGAGATGTCCATAACTATTCAGGAATAAATGCAGTATACTATTATAGATATACATGAAGTTTATTGTCACAGTGACTCAGTGATTAAAACTTGTAATTCAGTTGAATCAAATTAGTTGGAATATTCAAGCTGTGATATCCTAGCAACACCAGAGTCACACTGGAATAAAAAAATATGTTTTAGTTCTGCTAAGATTTTTTGTTAAATGGAAAATGAAGTCTTTCAGAATTTATATTTCTTCTGTTTATTATTTAAAATTTGCAAAATTACCTTTCCATTAAATATTATCACCACAAAATTTCTAAGCAATTCTTGTAGAAGGATCTCTTAAAAGAATTTTCTGTAAAATATAATTCCATGTCTTGCTTTCCATAATATTAATATGCTTTAAAACAGGATGATCAATATGGGCCATTTGAGTAACTTCGTTGTAAAAGACACTGTAATGAAAAATTGTGTTATAGTTTGAGAGAGATGTTTGATACTTGGGAGTATAAATATTATACATAAAATGATATTTAAAGTTTCTAAAATACTTTTATGTGAAGAATACTTTTGGAGGAGCTTCAAGCCAATAAAATTTCTCTTCTCCTTCTATCCTGAGTTCAAAGGAGAAAGACTTGCATTGTTAGAGATAAAGGTTTATATAAGAAACCTCTTGGAAAGGTCAGGTTCTGTAAATTTGAATTCCAGAATAGCCAGTGGGGAATTTAAGTTACAATAAACCTGAAATGCTAGACATTGAGAGTTAGCAGGTAAAATGCAGATGATAATAAACCCAGGCTCTCATATCGTAAAACATGTCACTGTTTGTATAACAGTGGAAAACAGTAATGTAAAAAATGTCAACTAACTCCAGTGGTGACCACTCCCACTCAAATCTCCTTTTCAAGTTTATTATTAGCAATAATAAAAATTTGAGTATTCAGGCAATGTTTTCATAAATGTCTACAGAAAGCAGAATTTAAACTAATAATCTCAGACAGTCAGAGCAGGATGACATACAAATATTTACAAAACCTTTGCCTCATGCTAGATTCTTCCTTGTTCAGAGACAAGCAAGGCAAGCAAAAGTACAACATCAGCCTTTGCAGACAGGATTTCATGGAGATTGCATTTTGATGCTGTTGGGAACTGACTGATAAAGAAAGCAACCTGATATATTTAATGTGGAAAGGATTTTTCTTTGATATAACGAGGCAAACAGGTCTTCACAGAACCAGAGAATCATGCAGGACTGTAACACCGTGGGACAATTTGGGCTAGCATGGAGTCAGGAGGTCTCTAGTCTGACCCACTGCCTAGAGCAGGCTCAGCTGTGTGGTTAAACCAAGTTGCTCAGGGCTTCATCCCATGGAGGCTGGAAACCTTGGCACCACCACCTTGGGCCTGGCCTGCTGCCTGGCTCTTCTCATGGGAAAAAAGCTTTCCCAGTTCTTATTGAGGTTTTACTCATAGTGAATGCACTTCCTGAAAATTGTTTGGTATTGCTTAATCAGCAAATCTTTGTTGTGTTATGCTATATTTAATTCTGCAGTCAATAGAGTCATGCATGATTTGCTCAGGATATACTCAGAGGCAGAGTTAAGCTTTATCCTGTGTTTATAAGGCACCCAGCAAATTTCTAGGCCCTATCCAAACTTGCAAGTCCCATTTTACTGCAAGACAAAGTGTTATGGATCAAATATTGTTACCTCATGCTTAGGCAATGTGAATACTGCACGTGGTAGACTTCCATAATGACTCGTAAGTTTTCACTTTGGGAGAATCCAAACAGTTTCAGCAGACTAAGTCAAACTAGAAGAAACAAATAGATTTAATCAATGCTACTTTGCCAGCTGCCAGGCTGTGTTGAAATTGCTCTAGCAAGTATGACCCCATTGCTGTTGAAATATAGAGGCTAGCCTTACTCATGTATGCCAGATGAGTCTTTTTGTGAGCAGAACCATGCTTTCTTTGCTTACACCAACGAGGAGGTACATTCCCCTGGCTCAATGTGGTTGAAACATATGCTTAAGCTGGGACTGAGCTCAAGACAGTATGCCCTATCGAAAAGAAAGGTGTGTTATGGGAGGCTCAGACACTACTGTGTGACCGTAGTCACATCTATCACTAGATGCTGGTATGGACTTAACTGAGAAGTGAGCTATGTGTACAAAGGACAACGGTTTTAGGAGAGTATAGCTCAGCTCTGTTCTCTTTTCCTTCTGAAATCTAAGAACAAAGTCTGTCTGCACTTGTGACACCATAATATTAATTTCACCATAAGAAAAATAGGACAGAGGGTAAACTATGCCATGCATGTGTCTCCGCCAACCTGTTTTTTTCAGGTCTTCAGTTCAGAGGGAATGAAACAATTCTAAGCACCAGTATCACAGAATCATAGAATCATTTAGGTTGGAAAAGACCTTTAGGATCATCAAGTCCAGCCGTTAGCCTAACACTGCCAAGTCCACCACTAAACCATGTCCCTAAGCACCACATCTACACATCTTTTAAATACCGCCAGGGATGAGGACTCAACCACTTCCCTGGGCAGCCTCTTCCAATGCTTGACAACCCTTTCGGTGAAGAAATTTTTCCTAACATCCAATCTAAACCTCACCTGGTGCAACTTTAGGCAATTTCCTCTTGTCCTGTCACTTGTTGCTTGGGAGAAGAGACCAATATCCACCTCGCTACAACCTCCTTTCAGGTAGTTGTAGAGCGCTATAAGGTCTCCCCTCAGCCTCCTTATCTCCGGGCTAAACAACCCCAGTTCCCTCAGCCACTCCTCAGAAGACTTGTGCTCTAGACCCTTCACCAGCTTCCTTGCCCTTCTTTGGACACGCTCCAGCACCTCAATGTCCTTCTTGTAGTGAGGGGCCCAAAACTGAACACAGGACTCGAGGTGCGGCCTGACCAGTGCCCAGTACAGGGGGATGATTGGTCCCCTAGTCCTGCTGCCCACACTATTCCTGATACAAGCCAGGATACTATTGGCCTTCTGGACCACCTAGGCACACTGCTGGCTCATATTCAGCTGGCTGTTGACCAACAGCCCCAGGTTCTTTTCCGCCAGACAGCTCTCCAGCCACTCCTCCCCAAGCCTGCAGCGTTACATGGGGTTATTGTGACCCAAGTGCAGGACCTGGCACTTAGCATTGTTGAACCTCATACAGTTGGCCTCAGCCCATCGATCCAGCCTGTCCGGGTCCCTCTGTAGGGCCTTCCTACCCTTCAGCAGATCAAGACTTCCACCCAACTTGGTGTCGTCTGCAAACTTACTGAGAGTGCACTTGATCCCCTCATCCAGGTGATTGATAAAGATATTAAACAGGACTGGCCCAAATATGGAGCCCTGGGGACCACCACTTGTGACCGGCCACTAACTGCATTTAACTCCATTCACCAGCTTTCTTTCTCGGCACAATGTTCCCTCTCTCTAGATCAGAAAGATCGAGAAATATCACTGCAAGCCTGCTGGACATATTGCTGGGTTTCTGTGTCCAAAATCCCTCCAAAATTTGGAGCTCGGATGTACCTCTGGTCAGTATTCACTGATTTGAATACTGCTGGTCCAGCCTGAATGAGGAGATAGAGCTCTGGTTTTAATGCATAGATTGGCTGTGCTGAGTGAAGAAGGGTCTAGCAATCATTTTTAGATTCTGCATGCCTAGCAGGCAAGAGAGGTGCCTGCTTTCTTCACCCCTTTCCTAGACTAGCCACTAGTTACACATTTGGTATTTGATATCTAAGATAGCAATAACTAACTGCAGCAAGGTTTCCCCTTTGAACTAGTTATCCTTGGCTTTACAGTAAGAAACAAAAGAGAAAAAAAAAGGAAAAAAAGAAAGAAAAAAGTAAGAATTTGCTGTGTTATTTTGGGAATTGTTGTGGTTTAACCCTGGTAGGCAGCTAAGCCTCACGTAGCAGTTCGTTCATTCCCTGCAGGGAGTCACAAATCCAAAACATAGCACAATATGAGCTACTATGAAGAAAATTAACTCTATCCCAACCAAAATCAGTATAGGAATATAAAAGGGAAATAATGGTTTATTTTTTCACGAAGTTAAGCTGATTTTTCATACATCATCTAAGCCTTGATGCTGGGAGCTGAAACTCCTGTTCCACGTCTTGCTCTCTGCTGTCCATGTTGTACAGATATATACTCTGCTTTTCCCTCCCACAACTCTGCTCAGTTTTTTTCCTGGGGGAAAAGAAAGGAATGAGTGCTAAATCCAAGTTAAGATTATCAAGAAAAAAAAGGACATGCAGCTAATAAAAAAGTTAATTGAGATGTTTGTGCCCCAGTTTGATCTCTCAGTGTTTCAGAGAGTTTTTTCTTTTCATTTTTTGAGGAAATTATACTAATTATATTTAGCACTGAAACAAATGCATTAGAAACAGGATGAACACAATCTGAAACCCATCAAAAAATAGAGTATCTTGATCCTAATTATGCCATTCTGATCCAGCAATATATATACACATATACTGAATTAAAGATCTTAATCAACACCATGTTTACCAAGATGATAAGCATATTTACTGCAGATTTGAGCCATATGTTAGTGAAACAACAACAATACAATCAAAAAGCATGTAGGAGACTAGAATTTGGACAGCAATAATAGTTTGCTCCCTCTTCTAATTCCACTAAATCCTTATTAGCCCATGCAGTATTCTTTATATGTTGCTGTACCATTTCAGAACTGCTTCTTTGCAGAACGACTTTTTAATGCCTTAACAATAATAAGCCATCAGAAGCTTTTATAAACTTAATGAATACTTCAGTGATCATGATTACAAAACACTTTTGGAAATCAGAAATCTTAACTTTGTATTAAATGCATGTCTAAATGCCTAAGATCTTATTAAGTTGCTCTAAGAGAGGAAAGATATGTAAACTACTTTTCTACCATAGCACAGCTAGCATTATGGTTTAAAAGGAAAAGGTAATTTTCTTCAAAACCTAAACACAGCATTATTTTGTATTTCATCAAACTGGAGACATAATATTTATGAGATTGTTAAGGTCTGAATGAATACTTCATTGAGTTAAACAGAGCTTAGATTTGCCCATTACTTTGCTGGCTTTCTTTTTTCTTTTTTGTATATTCTGTTGTTTATTCTGCATAATTTAAGCACCTCAGATAAAATCTGTCATTTTTCTTTGGAAGCTGTTCTTCATTCTACTTTGCTGTTAGTAGAAGTGGGAAGTAGAATAGAGGTGGTGAAGAAATTATGCACAGACACAAAGCACTACTTGAACCCTGTGAAGTTTCCCAAGTGGTTTTTGAGCTAAAAGAGCATACCTTATGCTCTTTTATTTTCACTGTAGGATTTCTAACAAATTGACCAAAAAAAAAAAAATTATTCTTCAGAAACCTCACCAGGCTTGATGGATATGTTTATTTCTATTTAGTGTAAATGCTGAAGTTAAGTGGCATAACCAAACTGCTGTGGTAAGTTAGTGGCAGAAATCACTATAAGGCTTATCACTGCTGCATGCCAACTTGACGTTTTCTTGAAGACTGGTTTGAATGATCTGAAAAACAAATGAAAGTGCTACCAGTGGAAAGTCTGCAGCCTTTCTCTGGATGTGCTTCAAATAAGAATAAGGGCAACGTTTTGCACATTGCTGAATCCTTTCCTCACTCCTCTCTAGACCTGGAACTGCTGCCACTACCTTCCCACCAACCCCCAATGTGTGATGTTCTTAGCTTGGGCTGTTTGCCTCCACTAAAGTAGGCCCCTGACTTAGGAGCTGGAAAACAGAGCTCTAATGAATCTGCACTTGTAGAGCAGGAAATTAAAAGACCAGAACTCCTGGTAACTAGCAAAAGATGTTCACTTTTTCTTTCAATATGCTTTATTTTGACCACCATCTTAATACTTAGCACTTCTCTTTTTTATGTTGAAACTCAAAAAATCATGTAAAATAAAAATGAAAGGAAATAAAAGAAAATGCTGAAGAAATTGCATTTCTACTGCCCCAACTGACCTATGTCATCATTTATGTTGTCTTTGTTGGGTGAAAAGGACAGCTCCAAGGTAAGGAAGAGAGGTTGGATGTGGAAATATTTAGTAGTTTTCCAATGGCATATGCCTTTCAACTCAGATTCACAAAATCTTTATTGTAGAATAAAGCCTGCAGTAGGTGGAGGCAACTAAACCAGTGAGGGAGTTAACTGTGGGGAAAAGACATCATTAATAAACAGCTGCACAAGTCCTGGCCATGGAAAATACCAAACAGGTGGTCACGCTTCCTTGTTTTGTGCATGTGGCCAAACTATGCAAAAGAGTATGCACTCTCTCACACAGAACTTGAGACCCACCTTTCTGCAAAGATGTGCGGTGTATTTATACCATTTTATTGCTTCCTGTGAAAGACCAGCTTGCAAGTCAGATGCCTACACATCCCACTGGTGGCTGCAAATAGAATTCCAGCCTGGATTCTGTTTTTTAGAGTCTGCAGCTTGTATTATATTTTGGAGGATTACATTTGATATATTTAAACCCAAAGGATATCAAACTTTATTTCTCTTGACAGCAAGGGTAATTGCTATGATGCGCAATAAGACTGATAGAGAAGTTGAGATCTGTTTGCTTACCCCAGTTTATAGCACACTCTTTCCTGCAGATCAATGTTTTGATGGATGAATACAAAAAAAAGGACATTTTTTACTGAGATAAACACATATGGAGAGATCTTATCTCAGTTAAACTGGTGTAAATCTATCCCAACTGCAGTAAAATCAGACCATTTACCTTGGGACTAGAATGTAACCTCTTATGTGAGAAGAAAAATAGTTCAGGGATGCTTACAAAGTTATCTTTGTTCCCACCTTTGTATAGCTTTCAAGAAAATTGAATTTCCCTTTACATGTTGAAAATATTTGTTAAAGAAATATGCATCCTTTCTTAAATTACTCAGTAACACTCTCATTTTACATTTTAAGCAAATCTTCCATAGTGAAAAATGAAAGGCAGCTAACATTTCACCGTCAATGAGGTTTCTTCCTTTCCACTGATCATCCGTCTATATCATAGATACCATTGGTTCATTTGTTGTGGAGGATTAAGTAGAAGGCATGTATTTCTATACAGAGACAGAAGAACGCATCACAAAATGCAGTCAAAACACATGCCAGTTTGTGTCCATTCTCCACACAGTAGAGGACATGTTTGGATTATCAGTAAAAGCATGGGGCAGTACTGAGGAAGGCATTTTTCTTCCCTCTCCTGTTCTGGCCACAAGAGACAAACAACTGCTGGGAAGACTGATTTTACAGAAAAGCAATAGTAATATCTGTGATTCCTGAATATTTATCTTTTTCTTTTTTTTTTTTTTTTTTGGTGTCAGGGTTGTTTAAATATCAAAGTATACAATTTTTTTCTGTTGGGCTGACACAATAATAATTGTGAGATGTTGACATCAGTTCTTAGAAGACGATTCAAAAACTAGTACAGTTCTTTATTTAATCCTTCTCCTGGCAATCTGAAAAGTGTATAAATATTAAAAAAAATATTAAAATAGCAAAAATAACCATACCCCACTCGACGTAATTCTAGCCACTCTTACTATAGAAATAACCAACCTGCAAAGGACCATGTATATAAAAATTATATTGCATGACATTGTCATGATATTTTCATATGTGAAATGGAACATTAAACATTTAAGATAAAGGAGAAAATAATATGTTTAGGAGAGCTCATACATCTTTTTTTTTTTTTTCCTTTTCATTATTTTTAGCAGGAATTACACTAACATAAATGATTTAAAGATGAAAAAGCTCAAATAAAAAAAGTTAGACGCACAAAAACTCACAAATCCACATATCTGCTAACTTCTGCCCTCAGAAATAATTAAAAGACTGAGCTTATATCATCAGACTTTGCTGCTATCAATTACTATGCTCAGCAGAGTGTTGAGAAGCTTTTCAAATGAAAAATTAGTGGTGAATGAACCTCTAAAGAAGGTTTAATTTGCATAAGCATATGAAGTTATCCTAACTATCCGAGCCTTTAGGTAATCAGAATGGAAGGGAAGAAAGCTATTCCTTTCTCTCATGACTTCCACTAAATAATCTTATGTGTGGCAAAACTTTCTTTTCTCTTCTTCATGCAAAAATAGACTCAAAAGGATAATTTATGAATATCTCTTTTTTAACTGTCACTTATCTCCCAGCTACAAGTAACAGCAGGTGCCTATAAAAGGGGAAGAAATCTATTCCTGTTGTCGTGGTTTAAACCCAGCCAGCAACTAAGCACCACACAGCTGCTTGCTGACTCTGCCCCGGTGGGGTGGGGGAGAGAATCGGAAGAGTAAAAGTGAGAAAACTCATGGGTTGAGATAAAGACAGTTTAATAGGTAAAGCAAAAGCCATGTGCGCAAGCAAAGCAAAGCAAAGCAAAGCAAAGAATTCATTCACTACTTTCCATCTGCAGGCAGGTGTTCAGGCATCCTCAGGAAAGCAGGGCTCCATCACGCGTAACGGTTACTTGGGAAGACAAACGCCATCAGGCCAAATGTCCCCCCCTTCCTTCTTCCCCCAGCTTATATACTGAGCATGATGTCATGTCCTTTGGCCAGTCTGGGTCAGCTGTCCTGGCTGTGCTCCCTCCCAGCTTCTTATGCACCTGGCAGAGCACAAGAAGCAGAAAAGTCCTTAACTAGTGTAAACTCTGCTCAGCAATAACCAAAATGTCAGTGCATTATCAACATTATTCTCATCCTAAATCCAAAACACAGCACTCTACCAGCTACTAAGAAGGAAACTAACTGTATCCCAGCTGAAACCAGGACACTGTGCTTTCACAACTGAACTACTTTCAAGTGGTGGGGCCATTCAATCTCTGACTATTTTGGCCTCTTAGAAAGGCTGTTAAGTGAAGGAAAAACAAGAAGATTAAGAAGAATGGTGTGTCTTTTCGTTAGCAAATAAATCTAGAAAAAGCCCATAGGAATTGTTTTGGGGGTTGACTTGTATGACAAGTTAGCAATGAAATAAGCCTTAGGAAAGGCTCTTTAATGCCTGAAACTTTACTTCCATTCCCTGATGAGTCAGAACAGCCCAGCTTCTAAAACAGCACACAGTCAGCTCCACAGGTGCGAAGCCTGTTTTAGGTCCACTGTTGACCCCCACAAAACAAAGAAAAGAGCTATGATTCATCTCATTTACTTATTTGTCTTGGAACTGATGTTTCAACAAGAAAGCTGAATGGAATTTTGTACAGTTTAATGAAAGAATTTTTCCCCTGTTTGCTTCTTAATTTTGCCAACATTTCATCTGGGTGAATGTGATGGATATCATGGCTGAACATAGTACTTCAGTACCTGAACCTATGATGATAATAATGAATGCCTACAGGATAACTTTATTACTTTGAATAAACCATAAATATCTCTCTGTGTGTGTGTGAAGAATGACAGCCTATCCAAAAAATGAATTTCTTTTTCAACCAATATAACATATTTTCAAAAAATCTAAATTATTCCACTAATCAACACATTACCTTGAATTAAAAAGTGAGTGTTAACACTAGCAAAAGAATACTTACCATTTCATAAACTAAAATGGATCTATTTTTCTTGCTGTTAATTGTGTAATTTTATTCAATTTTATGTTCATATGTAAATTATCTGTTTAATTTCTTTAAGAAGTGATCAGTAAGTCCACATATTTGAAATCATAATAAGTCTATCTGACTTGTTGCTTTACAGCACTTCCTTTGACTTAAAATCTGTGAAACTCTCCAAGTTTATTTTCTAATTAAAAAATGTTTGCTGTTTATGGGAACAAGAATTATGTTGAGTCTTAAGCTGTGCACATTTATTTTTTCAGAAGTGCTTTGAACTTCCTTGATTTCATCTGAGGAAGTTTTCTTGTCTTCAATTCCATATAAAACCCAACAACAGAATCGCTAAAACTCCTCCATTCCGCAATTGAATATTTTTTTTTTACTTTCGGTCAGAATAATTACCTTGAATCTACTTAAGATTTCTAGTTCTTTGTGGCTGGAAACGGTAGAAACTTCATCTCATCCATACTCACTGTAACCCAGATTTCATATGTTGGCCAAGATCTTCATTCAATTCTCCAGTTACATGCCTGCCATGATGATTTGATCAAATAACAAGACTGACCTGTTTTCCTTTCAGAAAACAATACCAAATACACAGATATTTAAAGTATTTCTATTATTGATTCTAATACCCTAGTAAAACTTGAATTTGGTGAATATTATTACACTATACCATGTTTACTGTTCCAGTTAGAAGACCATTTTTTTCCTTTTCGTAAAAGCATAAAAGTAACTATTTTAGATTATGCTTAGAGGAATTTGATTTCACGGACAAACCTCAGATCAGTTTGCTCACAGACAACTTGAAAGCACAGGCCACAAGAAGTTGAGGCATTCTGCTTCTCTTGTGGGAATAATGACATGGGAGATTGCAAGAAGACTGTGTTTGGCAAGTCCAGCTGGTATGGAATATATCAGACTGTAATTGCTGGAATTGTACTATTTATTTACCCTTAAATTTATCAAAAATTCCCCCCAAAGCCCCCAAACCAAAACCCCTACTAAGAAGTTATAAAAATTCCCTAAACTTCAGAGTCCTAAACAAATGAAAGCTGTGTAGCACATGGTTGCAGAGACGTTGCAAAATGTCTTAAACACTCACCTTGCCTGAGTGGGACAAGGAGGAGGGAGAACGAAGGACCACATCCTACGAAGGTGGGATAGTGTTTCTCCAAAGCTGTCTCCCCTTTTGTATGATGTTTTGTTTCTGCATTTGTGCACCAGACAGGGCCGATGATCGGTCATCGAATTGGGCAGTGTGCATGTTCTGATACCACTATCCCCCCGGCCCATTTCTAGAGAATTCTTACCACAAAATGTGCATGCTCCGGTGTTACCCACCAACTCATTTCCAGAAGATTCCTGTCATAGAGTGTGCATGCTCGTGATGGCCAGTAAATCCACCTCCTAAGGGCGGGGAAAGTGACTTTAAAAAGAGCCACATAGCGCCTGCCACCTTGAGGACCTACCTGCATGACACATCTTGCTGACATGGGATCCTAGGGTGGCGATACTTTACTCACTACCTCATACTTTTAATCTCTTTCCTTCCTCTTCTTTCCTCTCCTTCTTTTCTCGTTCTACCTGATTATAAGGGCCAGACATCGTATTTGTATGCGCCTCTAACAGGTGTTACAATCGTATATATCCTTGTCAAATCTCGGTTCAATAATAACATCCTTGTCGCAGTTGCCAGTCATCGTTAAGTGGAAGTTGATGAGATTTTTTTGAACCTTTGGGTAATTGTCGTTACTCCTCGTTGCGGGACAGAGATTTCAAAACAACCTCCCCTTGTCTCACCGAGTAGGACAGGACAACCTCTAACAGTTGAAACTGCTCAAGTTCTATTTCAAATCTGCAGAATACTATTTCCTATTATTTCCTTTTTTTTTTTTCCCTCGCATATCTTATACGTTCAATGCACAGATTATTCCTTTAAAAATATAGATTCCAGAGGTATTTGAATAAATGTTACTGTACAGAACTGGAAGGCTCTTTATAAATACAAAACCTTTAATTTCTCTGTAGCCAAGACTTTCCATATTAGATGCATTTCCACTGTTCCCCTATTTGAGATGTGGAGTGACCAAATGATGAGTGTGAAGCTTTTTGGAGTAGAAAGCAGATTCCTTTTAGATTTCTCCCTCTCAGAGAATTGCTAAAAACACCATCATGTACAGGGCAAAAAGCAAGACTCATGTCTTCCCCAGGAGAATAATAAAATATCACTATAAATTATTCATAATGAATAAATCTTCTGCAGGTGAAAGGAAATAGGAGGCATTTCTGACTCATGAAATAAGGTTATTCTCCTTATAATATGTAAGGAGAATACAAGGGTCCAAAATACTGTCGTCTCAACATGGTTAGATTAATGCTGTTTTAAATTAACTTACATTAGATAAATATAATGTTTTCAAAACCTTTGAGGGGAATGTACTTATTGACGCAGATATTCCTGAATTTCTAATAAAGACATTACACCTGTTTCCATTGCAGTACAGTTTTTGAGTTGTCGTCATTTTTATTTCAGCTGCAGGGTAATAGTCATAGTGCATTGTACTCACAAAAAAAATGTTTACTTGAGCCAGTCTGATTCAGTGGCCACCATTTAGCATATGCTTTGTGTCTTGAGACTGAAAACAGCCTAAGTATCTACCCTTCAATAGGCTACCCTAAAGAGGATAAGGAAAGATCAGTGTAATTTATAGGATCAAACCAACAACCATTACAGCAGATGTCATTTTCCTAATCTGGCTATACTATCTGACAACTGTACCACCTTAACAGGCTTATGTTTTTTCACTGGATGGCAAACACCAAAACCTCAGGTCTGATGTGTGTTTCCCAATATACATCAAGCAAAGTTAATTGTTTAATTTACCTTCACTGATTTTTTAAAAATAACCCTGTTTATCTCTCCAGTGTAGTTCAGAATCAACTGATAAATTTACAAGTGGCAGAAGTTAGGATAAATAATCTCTGCAGATACACAGTAATAAGTAGTTGAAAGTGGTAATTTCTGTAGCTGGTGCAGTTATTTCCAAAGCAAGGTATGTCAGTTGCTTCAGAGAAATCTAAAAGTGACTCAAAAATTGCAGTGGTTGTAGGTCATTGCAAAAGATGTCCTAACAAGCAGACCAAGTCAGGGTCCACTTACTTCTGTTAAAGGAAAAGGTTATAATATGACAGTGCAAAATATTGTGCAGTTGTACTTGCAAATGGAGTGGATAATAACATTTTTGCTTCAGCAATAGTCAAACAGGCCAAATGTAACATGGCAAACAGCGATAAAGGGGGAAAAATGGCCTATTTGCCAAGGTCCTACACCCAGATTGTGACAACACTAGTTACAGAACTTGCATATCTTGCTTCTCTCCAACTACCAGGCATGATCTATTGTAAGTGGGAAAGGATAAGCTGATAATGAAAATTAGAAATTCCTCACTGCTCCGTTTCTGTTCGTAGTTAGATCAAGCTAATATTAAAGGCAGAATTGATATATCTGAATCTTTATAGAAAATGCTACAGCTTAATAAGGTGAGTCCTTTTTTTCGCTGAATTTCTGTTATCACACTTGCAGGTCTGGATGTGAAATGACAGTGCTATTATTGTTATCACTGTTCTTTATCTGCTGAAGGACATTTGAGCTAAAGCAGTGCAAAACTTCTGTGACAAATTCCAAAACCATGGTTAACTCACCTAACTTCAGATCTTATTAAAAAAATGAGGGTTTTGCTACTCTTGTTGGTGAGTTTTTCTGAAGCTTAAACTTTTTAAGACTTTCTAGGAATATTAGACTTTTCCTAACTGTATTTTTCTCTTAACAGTAATATTTTACTGCAAACAGTCCTTGTGAGTTCTTCTTACTTACCACTGTCTTTTGCAATACAGACAAAACACAAAACCCTTTGCCCTACTGCATGACAACTTTTTCCCCACCCACTGGACTAATTTGCCCCAGTTCCGTACTTCTTTGTTAGCTAATTCAATGCTTGCAACTTGATCCCAGGTTACTTTGAATAACTCCAGTTCTTTCTGCCTCATTTCCCAACTGTCCTTGCTCCCCTGCTCAGATTCCCTCTGTGAATTACCCTGTTCCTTCAGCTCTTCAGCTGCTGTCATTCTCTTTCACTTTAGTTTACATTCATTCATATAAATGCATTGAATTCATGGCTGCACATCACAGTTTACTTAAAGTTATGATTTACCGTTTCTTGTCCTCAAATCCCTAACTTTCATCATAAAAATTCAGCAGAGTTCAAAAAAACCAAAAGTGTATTAAAAAGTGTTCAATTGCGGTTTTCATTTTTCCAAAGAAAAGAGGTTCTCCTTTCAAGTGTGGTCTTGAAGAATGATCTTTGTAAGCAAGAGTTTTGTTCAGGTTTCTAGCAAGAATGTGCTTGTTTCATGCTCACAAGAACAAACACACAAATAATCTCTTATTATATATACCATAGAGCTCTAGCTTTAATTCCCTTTAAAATAATCTAATCTGAAAAAGAAGATATTTCAAAATATTCATTAGAATAAGAATAATGGGTTTGCCTTTATCTTCAGTCTTTTTGTTTCCTGTGGACATTTGTACAAGAGCCCTTTGGTCTTCAAAACCATTCCAAGAAAAGGCCAACATGATGCAATTCTTATTCAGATGTGTCAGTGCAGATGCTTAAACCTAATATCTCCAGAGTTATGATAAAATCTCTTTGATCTTGCTACTACAGTTGAAAGAAATTTGAGTTTTCCACTGCAAGAGGAAAAATAATGCCCTCTGATTTGGGATGCAAAAGAAGTAAGTGGCCTGTGACATTAACATGTGTAACAGGCAGTTACTGTGTTTTTATGAATAGTGTAAAAAATGAGGACTGCTATAGTATTCAATAGTTCAGGTTACACAAGGGAGATAGTGAGCATAATAAATAAGTGTCCTTTTCTACCCTTCTTCATGATTCTTAGTCCTCCTTGAGGCTTTTCTTTTCCTGAAGTAATCCCCTCTGTCTGATTTCAAGTGTTGCATGATCTTATTTTGTAGCAAACACTACACATCAAGGTTATCCCACTAGATCTCCAGCCGACCCGGGCTTTATACCCCCAGCAGTAGGTGTGTCATGTTATAAGGGGCGGAGACAAGGGAGGGTCGACCCTTAACTCTTTCCGTACAGCACGTGATCTTCCGGTCACCAGCCCTTATCTTTACTACATTTCCCCCTCCCTTAGCTCCAGTAGTTCTGGATCTTGCTGGGGAAGCTGCGTGTAAAATAATCGATATATGGTAAGACTTATACAGACACGCATCCGTTACGTTCATAGATTTTGCCCAGTCCAGCCAGTAGTTCGTCGCGGCTCCCTCATTACTCCCCCACACCATCAGGATGCATAGGGAAATGGTAACCTGTCAAGATAAGACTCAATAGATTGATTAATGTCTATACGGTCGAATATTTCGACTGGGTACCCATTCTAGCGTCCCTTTCTCGGTTTGCACACACGCATACCCACGTCCCAAGCAACGGAGGGAATAAGGGCCCCCCCATTCACGGGTTTGCAGGTCCCGTACTTGAACCAAAGGGTAAGGCCCTTCGTTCTCATCAAGCCGGAAATGTGCCTGGGTTGCAGTCTGGGTTTTATAGGTGTTCCCTCGAATGGTATGATTTAAGGTAATTAGTGCCGTCGTCAACAGACGCTGTGCCCGAAATAAGGGAGGGTCAAGGGGAGGGGGAACCCCTGTTCCTGGGCTTATCTTTTCCCCCTCCCTAAGTCGGTCGAGTAACTCTTTTAATGTGCGGTGCGCGCGTTCTACAATGCTTTGGCCCGTACTGTTATAGGGAATGCCATGACTCAACTGAATATCCCAGCGCGCGCAAAAGTCCTTTGTCTTCTTGCTGACATATGCCGCTCCATTATCTGTTTTAATTTTTTGTGGGATGCCAAGTTGCGCCATACAGTCCTGCCAATGTAAAATAACTGAGAGAGCATTTTGTTTAGCATGCATAGTCGCTAAAATAACTCCACTGCAGGTATCAACTGTGACATGCAGATACTTACGTGGATTAAAGGGTTCATAAATCGTAACATCAGACTGCCATATTTGGTTGGGCTGCAACCCTCGAGGGTTTACCCCTGCCTCCCAGAGGGGACCTTTGGAACACACAGGACAAGCAGCAATCACAGAGCGAGCATCTTGCAATGTAATGCCAGCGAGCCTAGCTAAACCGCGAGCTCCACAGTGGAGGAGCTCATGCAGGCGGAAAGCTCGCCTTAGGTTAGAAGTTTCTTCAACCGCCAGTACGCTCTTTGCTAAGCTGTCCGCTATTTCATTCCCAGCAGAAAGAAAACTCGGTATGGAACTATGACTATTAACATGGATAGGACAGACAGGAGCGGTTCTCATTTGCAGTGCGGTGAGCAACATTCCGGCAATCTCTGACGTTGCCCCAAGTGCCCATCGGCACTTCTTCAGTAACTTATATACATAGCAAGAGTCTGTGATTAGATCCAAGGCCTCTTCGGGCCATTGAGTGAGAGCCATCCATACCGCCTTGGCCTCAAGATACTGCACGGATTGCCCTTGATCTTGATAACTAATGTGGGTCCACTGACCATCCTCCTGCCATGTAACGACAGCTTTCCCAGTAATCGATGACGCGTCGGTAAAAACCGTGCGGCCTCCGGTGGGTTGTTCAACTATGGCACTAGCTGGCAAAAAATGGAGTACCTGGATTATCTCCCCACAGGGGTGTGGTCTTAGACCTTCAATACGACCCGTAAATTCAGCTATCGCCGCTTGCAGGAGCCCCACTTGTGGAAGTACCAACTCCCACTGTGCCAAAGAACAGGGCAATGCGATGACCTCCGGGTCCTTCCCTGTTAAGTGTTGAGTTTGCCTCCGACAGCGGAGAATAAGCTGGGATAATAATGTTGGCCAAGAAATTAAAGCCGTCTTTGGTTTGCCTTGATACAACCAAGCAAAAGGCCAGCCTTTTTCACCATTATTTTGAATTAGTAAACCATGGCCAGCGGTATCGGTCATGTAAATCAGGGCAGTGACTGGTTGTTCAGGTGTAAATCGAGCGAGACCCCAATGCTGGGCTCGCTCCATAATTGTCCTAAGAATCTCCTGATGGTTTCTTGAAAGAGTCCTTGGAGCTAGGCGCGAATCTCCTCCTTTCAGGAGTTGATATAAGGTAGTCATTTCTGCCTCAGATATTGGAATAAAGTTTCTAAGCCACAATAGTTGTCCAATTAATTTTTGTGCCTCATGGAGTGTTGTCACTGTAGTCCGAATTTCAAATGATTGTGCTGTCACGCTTCGTGGCCTCAGTTGAGTACCTAAATACTTTACTGCACGCCCTACCTGTGTTTTTCGAGGCTCAATGTGTAACCCATGTCGCTCCAAACTGACTATCAGCTGCACGCGTGCCTTTTCCAGTAACTCCTCTTGGTTGGACGCCAGTAACACGTCATCCATGTAATGGAAAATGATGACCGTAGGGAAATTTTCTCGAATAGGGCGTATCGCAGCAGCTACAGCAATTTGACACAAGACTGGTGAGTTTTTCATGCCCTGGGGTAACACCTTCCATTGATATCTGGCGCACGGGTGTTGATTGTTAGGCTCAGGAACAGTAAAGGCAAAGCGTACTCTATCTTCTTCATGCAAGGGAACACTAAAAAAGCAATCTCTAATATCTATAACCACTATTTGATAGTCAGGTGGAATCATGGCCGGAGAAGGGAGGCCCGCTTGTAGCGGACCCATGTCTTGTATACATGCATTAACTGCGCGTAGATCATGTAGCAGTCGCCACGCTCCCGATTTTTTCTTTATCACGAAAATGGGGGTGTTCCAGGGACTTGTAGAGGGTTCGATGTGTCCTGCGTCAAGTTCTCGTTGTACCAATTGTCGAACAGCCGCCCTCTTTTCCTCTGTCAATGGCCACTGCTCTACCCACACTGGTTTATCTGTCAACCAGGTGAGTTTTAATGGGCGGACACAGGCAGTGGCCATTATGATAAATTTGTACGCAGCACTATATTCATCTTCTGCAAGCAACATCGTCCCAAGATGACAATGGGTAACTCAGCAATGACAGGGTTACACCATGCTACCCTAGCTTGTCCAGATTCCGGATCCTTCAACATAATTTGCATTGGGTTCCTGCTTTGATGCGAGGTCTGCATGCCTCCCACGCCTTGCAGCGAACCTCTCGGTTCGAGTGGCCAATCATCTGGCCATAGATGTGATGGGATTACTGTAACATCCGCTCCTGTATCTAAAAGGGCTCTTAACACGAGGCGTGGTGTTCCCCCCAACGCTGGGAGCCATGGGGTAACTATAATATCTACTTCTGGTCGTGTGGTCATGTTTAGGGTGAGTGCCACATACGGCGAGACTCTATCCCCAGCCTCCTCTATTGCGCACTCCCATCTCCCCAAGGCAGCTGAGTTGGATATTGCATCATTGGGACCGCAGGCGACTGTGCTGGTCCCGGGGAAGGAGAGACTCCCTGTGCCATACATTGCGCTGCTGTCGTCGGGCCTGTTGAGCTGATCACTGGGGCAGGTGGGGATGGCACGGCCCTCAGCCATCCCCTCTTCTCGTTTCCCCAGCCTGGTCTCCTTTGCTGACTCCCCGATTTGCACTGTCGAGCTCTGTGGCCTAGTCGCCCACAGCGCCAGCATCGTAGGTCTCTCTCTCCTTCCCCTGTTCCGGGGGTGTTTATTTTTGAAGGGCATTGTCGCGCCATGTGTCCTTGCCCCCCACACCTATGGCACATAAGTCGTGCGCCGCGGCAGGCCGCATGGACTGCGGCCACTACCGGTTGCATACTTTGCGCCTGTTCCTGTTCCAGCACATAACGAATCATCTGTGAAAGCGTGGTCCCTATGGGTAACTGTCTTAGCAACACTGCAGTTTGTGGGTTTGCTTGCGTACGTGCACAGTCAAGCAATATTGCCTCCTTAGCCTGCTCAGGAAGTCGAGCAACCTGGAGCGCCGCTTGCAGCCGGTCTAAAAACTTTGTGAAGGGCTCACTTAACGATTGCCGTATTTGGACCCATGGAGGCTCCCTTTTATCAAGAGCTGCGATGATGCGTATTGCTTCCTGGGCAGCTTTCGAAGATGCAGCAAAATCGCGCCCCCGCATTCGCTGAGCCTGTGCCTGAGGAGTTGCGAACTGCCCTTCACCCATCAGCTGCTCTAAAGTCACTCCTGCCATGGGATGGTTGGCCTGTTGCGCCTCAATAACAACTTGGGTGCACCGATTCCTCCACTCCTCCCTAAACAATACCATCATCGAGGGGGTCAATACGGCCCGCATCAACTGAATGATATCAAAAGGTGCAAGCGGCGTTGCAAAAACACAGTCTAATAGGACTTGGGTCTCTGGGGAATTTAATCCATGACTTTTCACCGTTGTGACCAATTCTTTCACCAACTTTGCATCTAACGGTTGCCACTCATATCCTCCACCTGGGGCTGCTCGGATAGGAAATGCTTGAATCGGAGGGGCCTGGAATCGCACTCCTTCCAAGACACAATTTTTTGCAATCATCTGCCAATCCGTCCCATTTGCCCTCTCTTTCGGCATTCCCCCTGGCATAAGACTTTCCGCATTTGCCACCACCCCTCTCAATCGGCTGATCAATGCCTCGAGTTCCCTTGAAACCTCGTTAGTCCGTCTTGGAAGCGGGGGCGGATGAGCAACAATGAAGGATCCCTCGTCACCCCCTTCGCCCTCACTGCTATCAGAGCTCATGGGGTAATCGTGTACAGGCTCCCTCCACTGTGAGGGAATACCAGTTTGATTTCTCATTGCCCTAGGGATAGGGGTTCCCTCTGGTGGCTCAGGTATCACTGACAGTGCCGGGGGAGCCCTACCACCCCCCCTCGATGTCCTGCGCTCCGCTCTCTGTGTGTCCAGCACTCGTCGATCACTGGGATACAATGGGGCATCCTCAGGTGTTTTGCCTTCTTTTTCTCCTTCCCGCCATCTTCCTTCACGTAGTTCACGATACTGCTGGGATCCCACATCAGCCCCCGGGACCCAATCCAGCAACCTATCAGTCAGCTCCCTTTCCACACATTGTTGCAACTCGCCCCAGGGGTATTGAGGAAGTGGCAGATCCGCCGGTGCAGGAGGTGCCGAAGGTTCCGTGGGCGGCCGCTCTAAACTCCCCACTTGTATCGGGAACACCTTTCCCGACTCCTTTGTTCCCGCTGCGCCATAGTCTCCTTGCACCTCCCCTTCCTCCGTTGGCTCAGCCCCCAGTAACAACGGTTCCGTCTGTGTCCCACAGGCCACTCCTTCCCAGCCAGCCTGGGTCCCCTCCGAAACTAAACTTGTTGGCTTTTCGTTCCCAGGAGATTCCTGCCCCATCAGCACACCACGTGCAGCAGGTCGGCGCCGCCTTGCCGCAAACCCCCTCTTAAGCACCCTTGTCGTTACCGACTTTAGTACCTTTATGAGTTCCGCGAGCTCCATCGCTGTTGCCTGATCACGTCGGGGTCACCACTGTGTAGCAAACACTACACATCAAAGTTATCCCACCAGATCTCCAGCCGACCCGGGCTTTATACCCCCAGCAGTAGGTGTGTCATGTTATAAGGGGCGGAGACAAGGGAGGGTCGACCCTTAACTCTTTCCGTACAGCACGTGATCTTCCGGTCGCCAGCCCTTATCTTTACTACATTATTTAAGCATTCTTTTTAAATACTGGTATTTTTAAGACTAAGAGTTACCCATGTCAAAATGTAGAAGTGAATATTTCTGACCAAATTACAGCATTTTTGGAAGGCAAGATATATCAATAGAAAATTCATTCTCAAAAGAAAGGTCTTGCTGAGTACTACATGGACCAACCTTTGTTCAACCCCGTTCTGGACCTTCTGGAAAACTGAACTCCAGTTTTGCAGTTGTAATGTTGAAACAACTCATTATTTTGCGTGAAGAGCCCAGATCTTGAAGTTCCCATACTGAAGACATTAAAAGCAAATGCTGGGTTTTGTCTTGTCCATTAGGACTAAGTTCTAAGAAAAAGTGGGAAAAAAATCTGGGAATGCATTTATAAGAAAAGCAGAGTAAACCAAAGGGAAATAAAAAACATTGCATTAAAATGTGACTTCTTTCTCCACATACAGTAAAATACATTTCATACAACATATGTTGTTCCTGTTAGTATTTCTGAGACAGCCACAGGTGGCAGCACTCTTCCTTGGGATAGATCTGAGTTAGGATATCATGGTCTCAATTATACACGTATCCAAAGATAGGAGAAAGTTTCCTCCCAGCTCTCTTAGAAACAGCAATTACTTCAAAATAATGAGATGTCTTTTCATATTGATGAGTGCAATATCCTTCTGAAGAATTAAACCAAATTATGATTTTGGAATGATAAAGTAGACTAAAAACTTTTTTACAGTAAATTTTACTATGCTGTGATATACACAGCAGCTCACATTGGTGCTGCCCCTTACCAGATGACCACCAGCACAAACAGATCTAGCTTATGTCACTTGCAGTTAAAATTTTTGGGTCACTGAAAATGCTTTATACTTTTTGTCTTTCAGTCCCAAAATCTTAGCATCTTTGGATTAATTAATTTTTCATTCATTTTTATGACTGCCAAAGTAGAGAGATTTCCGTTTTGGGAGACCTTCCTGGCATGAATGTGGATATGCTTCAAATAAAACAAAATTAGATCTGTTGTTGTTTCTCTTTTACTGTTTGCTTTTCACTGCAAATAGAAATTGATCTGATTTTGTTATTATTTCATTATTTTAAATGGTTAAATTATTATATACGTGCAAAGAAATTTAATAAATTTGAAATAACCTACAAACAAACTATGTTGGCAAATTCATGACCCAATTGTATAAAAAGCAATTACACCAGTCTCTGCTCAAAATATAATACTTTTGTAGGCTGGGGATTTTTTCTTCTTTGGGTTGGTATTTTTTTCTTTAAGTGATCTCATGGGTGGCACTGTAGGAATAAGTAATTCTTAGAAGTGAAGCATGCAACACTGACTCTTTTTTGAGAAAAATCAACATCTTTCAAATTTCAAATTGTTCAGCCCATAACAATCAGTTTTATTCCTAGAGCGACCCTCCCCTATATTAAACCTATTAAAAGAGATACATATGAAAACTACCAAATGTGACTGTCTGAGAAAATATTTTTATCTTGTTTTCTACACTTCATAGAATCCCCAAATCAATGAGACTGGCAGGCACGCCTTGAGTACGACCCCAGTGCTCAAACAAGGTATCCTACAACAGATTGCTGAGAACTGTGTCCAGTCAGGTGTTGAATATCTCCAAGGACAGAGACTCCACAGCCTCCTCAGCTGTTTGTTTCCTTAAATATCTTGTAAGAACTATTCTTAAAAGGTAGAGTCACTTCTATATACAAATTATATTCTGCATATAGATATTGAATAAAAAAAAAATTGTTCATGTCAAGGAATATTAAATTATAAAAATAACACGACTTCTGGAGATCACATTCCAAATTTAAATATTTTTTTTGCCCTGGTGATATACTTTGATATCTGTAAGATATCCTCTGCTTTTTGTCTCCTTGAAAACTGCTTTTATCTTTATAAATGTGAATAAACAGAATTGTTTTCACTGTGGCAATTTCTGTTACAGAATTGTGCACAAAAAATATGTTTAATGAAATACCCCTTTTTCGATCATTCAGACCATTCTTTTCTCTTTACTCTTAAATCTATATATTACTTCATTCATTTTTCTTGCTTTAAACCCAAGCTAGATCTACATTTCTAAGCAGGTCAGTATCAAGGACTGTTTTCTGTCTGAGAGTGCATGGTGGGAAGGCCATGTCAGCACTATAGTGAATCTAGTTTTGTGTGTCTTATAGGTCTTGGTGACCTTATGAACATAAGATTTAATGACTGGTTTTGTGTGTTTTTTCAAAGTGTCTGAAACAGTGTGAAGCCACACAGTAGCCCCTCAGAGTAGTATAAAATGAATATGTATTGCATTCATGAAAGCACAAAGAGGCACATAAAACTTTTTGGATTAATATTGTAGGACTGCACAGGGTAGAAAAGACTATAATGGATTTGGACTAATCCATTCTGCTTATTATTAATAGTCCCTGGCATATGCCCATAAACATGCAGCTGGCAAAACTTGCCAAGGATCTTCTTTAAAATGATATGGAGAATTAGAAGACTAGTGAATAAAGTTGTTCTCTGATCTTACTCTACCTATATTAAAGAAGCAGTAAAAGAGTGTTGGTAGGCTCATACAAAATCTCTGGCAGAGCAAAGACCTCGATCTAGGTTTTCCAAACCTTGAACAAAAGTCTTAAAGGTGTCCTCAAAATCTTACCTTAGGCTTAAGTGCAGGCTCCTTGTTGTGAGATGGCATGGAAAAACTCAAGTACAAATGACAGTTTATACTCAGCTTGGGACGCCAAGCAGAAGTGCTTCAAGTTCTATATATAAAGGTGCTAGCAGCAAAGTTACTTCAGCTCATGGTGCAAAGAAAAATCACACCACAACTACAGCTGAAATGGGGTTGCTACTACAAAGCATGATTTCATATTGTGGAGATGCTTTAAAATCCAGTTCAGATATTACTGTACATGAGCATAGCTACGGAGTTGTGCCATGCTACTTAGAAATGACAGTGACCCACCTCCAAAAGCACAGAATCTCCAGAAATGTGGAAAACTACTTTCCACACTTTTTCTGTTGTTCCTCACAATTCAAAATGGATCATGGATTAAGGTAGTATGTGTTTCACTGAAATAGCAGAAATGATGTTAATATACCCTTAATTATTACCAGGTTCTTAGTACTTATTGCCAGTGTTTGATTCTGGATAGTATGATGTGATTAGAGAATGAGACCATTTTTCTTTGAACTCTTTACTAACTCTTATTTGGAGAAAATGGATGCACTGGTGAAGCTTGTGGAGGGATATGTAGGAAGAAGTCCAGCTTTTCACAGAGGCTAGATGTATCCCATATGCTACAAAGGAAGCAGCAGGAGGCCTAAGCTCCGCACCCAGAAACCAGAATCCTACTTGCCTTTGTACAAATCACTTGCACCCTTGTCCCAGCACAACTGTAGCAGGAACTTGTGCCTTGCCCAAAGACAACTTGCTGCATTCAGGGCTTTTTTTTTTTGTCTGTGATTTAACATTCACTACAGCTGACAGATGCTGTTTGTCCATTTTCCACTTGCTGTGGTGCTGTGGATACTTCTGTATACTGAAACTGACATTTGCATTTTTATTTATTTCTTTGTGAAGGTCCTTGTCATTCAGGCAGTAGACAGTTATTTGTATGCTGGGCAGTCTTAAGATGCATAAAGCAAGTAAAGCTGCTGGGCTGGTTCACTTACTGAGTGATGCAGGCCACTGCTATGCAACGGGCAGCTTCAGTCAGAAAGCTTCAGTGATGCCCCAGTGCTGAAGCAATTTCCCTGTCATGCATCCAGGCTGTGGATTTCTCATGAGCTATGATTGACACATGGTTATATGTCACTGCCTTAGTCACCTTTGATGTGTGTCTGTGTCCATTTCTTGAGGAATTTAACAAAATGAGGAGACAAGTAGGCAGAGTGAACGCTTAAACTTTGGAGGTGTTGCTTGTGGAAGAGAGCAACAATTTATTCTGTGTTAAGAAAATGTTAGTTAGAAAGGAGAAAACAGTACTTGCCAAATACAATAAAAATCTGTCTTTCTGGGGTCCTTGAAGAAGGTTCTTTTAGAGAAAAATAGCTATGGAAATCATACACTGCACAGCTTTAATGCCTTATCTGCCTTTCTTCCAAGTCCAGATGAAGGACTCCCTTTCTGTGTAGTTACAGTCTCATAGATATTGTCCAACATAGCTAGTTATACCAAGAACCTGGAAATTTTGGATACTCCCTGGCTGTATGCTAAGCACTTTCTCTTGTCTCATGTACAACAACGTTATCAACATTAAATGTATAATAACTAAACCTTCACAAAAAGTATGATATAAGCAGCTGTTATCTCCTTTGTATAAGTAAGGAAACTGAAGTACATTCATCATAAGAAAACTTTAAAGGCATAAAGAAATGTTAAATCTTGAAAGCAATTTTGAAAGAGCTCAGCATTCCCAAACCATGTCACATATTCATAATATTTTAGATTTTTAGATATTTAATGCAAATTAATGGTCCTTAAGTGGTTTTAGGGAGTTACAGCTCCTTTGCCTTCTTTTTGCAAGTAACATTTCCTTAAGAATAAACCATAAAATATTTTCAATGTGACCAAATAGTTCTTATGAAATATTTCTTTTGAAATATTTGGCAGTCAGGTCCCAGCATCATCTACTTGATTTCATCTTGTGGACTTTCTATACCACAGTTTAGCTACTTCTATTTCAATCTGCTCTGACTGTCACAGCATTTCTTAACTTTCAATCTGAGACAGTGATTTGACATTCTGAAGATTGGTCTGCCTACAAGCATTTCATATACCTAATCTTGATTCAGAATTACTTACTTAGGCCTGCTGCATTAGCTGCAACTTGAACAGGGGCCATGGTGGAAGCTGGTTTTTTGACATGCTCTAGTTTCTTTTGGTATGGTATAGCAATGGTGAAAAACAATGAAAAATTAAAGATGTATGGGCAATACATCTCATTTCAAACTGAGATTAAAAAAGTCGATTTATTGTGCTACTGCTAATATTATTTTGCAGGTTTGGAACAGCTTTTTGATTTTTAAAACTAATGTTTACATTGTGATTTATGTAAAGCTCCTGGAAAATTCTGTGATTCTGTGAAAATAAGGACCAATAATTTGCTTTCAGCAAATGGTCATTTAGAGTTACAAGAATTCCCTCCCCCCAAAATAATGTAGGTTCTTTTCAGAAGATAATGCAGACCATGGGAAAACATATTCATTTACTGCAAGCCATGCACTTATGCATTGATAGGAGCTAGGTGTCTCTGGATAAATACACTACAAAATGAAAAATCAGAGGTTGATGAAATATCAAGCCATTTGCAGGAAGGAAATAAAACTGCCTAGAAAGATACTACTGCACTTGAAGAGTTTCTAGGAGACTTCTGAAATAACAGCAGCAGCAAAGATCAAAGCAACATATACTTTAGGCTGGGCATTAATATTCTAGCATTTGCATATATTTTGTTGGTGGCTGAACTGCAGTCTGATGGCTCTAAAGTCAGCATAAATGCATAAGGGGTGTGTGTGGGTAATTTCAGAGAGACTGTGTTGGACACCAGGGGATTACAGAATGCGTGCAATTCTTTGGACCCCGAAGTATAACTTCAAAGTGATCTTTCAAAAGGGCATTATAGAAATATGCAAGATGAAACTTAAGATTTTTGCCAAACGGGAAAAGAGTTCAGAGACTTTGAGAACCAGTGTTAATCCAGTTTGTTGACTATTCGCTTCTCTGTATCTGCCTGCCTTCAGTCTCTGCGCCTTGGGCACTTCCAGTTTTTGTGAAGGCATCCCTCAACTGTGCACGGCTGGACAGAAGTCCATTTTGTCAAAGAGCTGTCAATGACATCACTTTGTTTTTCTAACTACTGCTGGAGCACTTTATGATGAATGTGGTACAAAACAATGCATTGTGCTGAGAGAAAGATGGGATTAAATGTCATGACTTGTTAAAGCAAACTAAAAGCATATCAATTGGCTTTCTTTAGCTTTTACAAGTGAAACAAGGAGAAGAGCATAAAATGAGTGTTTTATACATTTACGCAGAGAGCACTTCTCCAGCTCAGAGAGCATGGATTTCTCCTCTGTGAACTGTGGCACTAGCAGTGACTAATGCATTGTCTTCTACAGGTGACAACCAAGTGAGGGGGAAGAAAAAAGTAGTATAAAAATGTTGGTTTTTGAAAGACAGGATTAAGAAGGTTAAGCACTCCATGTGTCTCCTTCTTGTCTTGGCTGTGGGAATAGGTAGGCTGGCTCATCACCCAGATCTCCAGGAGTTTGAGCGAAACAACAGAGAGAGTGACAAAGAGACCAAAGAGCCATCCGCTAAGTCACATATGCAAGGTTTGGGACTCCATAATAAGGTTAGCTCTATCAACCACCACATACCACAGAGCAGAGTTTCCTTTTTAAGAAATAACTTAAAGAATGAAACGTGGACAATAGGGAGGTAGAAGAAAAGCTAAAAGAAAAAAATTAAACTGTTTGAAATCCAAAGAAACTGTCAAAGAAAATAAAAAGTTTTTCAAAATTAGTATCTTTGCTCAGCAACTTTTTTTTTTTTTTTTTTTTTTAATTCAGGTGCAAGTCCAAAACCTTATCCTTCACAAGGTTTTACCAATGCAACTAATATATTTCCAGGTGATATTCCCCAACTTGTCCCTGGCAGATGACACTGCCCTTTCTCTTAGAATGGAACAGTTCAGTTGGAAGGGATCTACAATGATCATCTAGTCCAACTGTCCTAGTGATGTTTTTTTGGCAAACTGGGAACTTCCCACAAGCTCCTGAGTGTGTGGAGGGTACTCAGGAGCCATCTGAGGGTGGAGCCTAACTTCCTGGAAGAAGAACAAAACTAAACAAGACCAGTGTGTGGTACCCCATTCCTTGTTCTTCTCCAGAAGAACCTAAAGGTTATTTGTCTATCCTAACCAATGCAGCTTGATCTGACTATATAATCAGTGTTATTCAGCACATTACAGAAAGCTGCTTGCCACACCCTAAGGTATGTGTTGCAGGTCAGGAGGTCTAATTATGCCTTGGAAACTTCTCAACAGCTTCTTGTCACTTTCCCAACATCCCAGGCAAGGTGGTAAGCATTTCTTTCCTTGGAGAGAAGCAAAGTAGAACAGGTAATTCCTTTGGATTACTAATGATATAGTTTAAAATAAATATTGTATGCTTTTATTTGTTTATTTTCTATTGTATTTTGTTTTATTTGTTTATATTTATTCTGAAAATATCAGTTGACCGCAAGCTTAGGACACAGCTTTTATTGAGGGATCAGGAGGCAATGAGGAATAAAATCCTATATATCCACTTTCAACTTCCTCCAAAACAATGAATAGGTCTACTACGATTGTGATCAGGGAAACAGTAGCACCAAAGTCTTTGCCAGGCTCAGACTCTTTCCTGAGGTAAGATAAGGTGGTATCCCTAGGACCAAAAGACATAGAGGAAAAAATTAGCTGTGGAGTCATATTTTTCCCTAACAAAGTAAAAGGGAATTCTGCCCACTGGAGAGAAAAATGAGTTGTGAAAGATATCAAATCCAATTGCACAGAAATGGATGAGAAAATATAATGTTCTCATGCTGATTTTCCTCTGCTCTCTGATGGGCTTTACAGATGTTTCCTAGTGTTTGCTACTGCAGGGAAGTCCCATATTGGAGAACTTTTCCCTGTTAGTGGGAATGATCACCCCCATCATCTCTGTTGCTGACCCAGACAGTGCTTTCATTACCTTTTTAAATACAAATTCACATGTCAAATCCTGCAAAATGAATAATTTATGCAATGAAATGAGGTTGGCAGAGATGGGGCTACATGATTGTCCTTTGTCCCCTGGCACCACAGTAACAAACCTGGAACTTCATTTACAGTCTGTCCTGACTGCCTCTCAAGGCTGCCCAAAGCCAGCATGGGGGATGCTTTCCTGGCAGGCACTTGGCCAGAAAAGGACCCTCTTCCCTGTTCAAGGGCACATGTATTGTCAGTTTTGTCAGCTACTGGAAGAGTATGCAGTTTCTGTGGTTTGCAAAAAAAGGAATGGTGATATATACCTTAACATATACAAAATTCAAGGGAGAATAAATATTTCACAAATGAAGAAAATGTCTGTCAACTCTTTGTGTTAATAGAGCCATGTTCTCAAAAGAGAGATAAGTACAGAATTAGCAGATTGAACAAGTAGAATTTTCTCACTAAATGCTATTTTTGTATTATTGAAAAAGGGACTTTCAACTATGTCTAAATTCCTTTGGACTCTGAAAATTGAGGCACTGCTTGGCAGCTTTGTCTTTTCTGACTCTATCCTAAGCAAAGCTCTTCATTACACTGTTTTTGTAAGACTGCTAAGACTATTGAATATGACAATCCCAATGTATGTTGTTTTGCATACGAAACAAGCCACTTTTCAACATTTCATACTCATGCCAGAAAGTACTAATTAACCACCCTTGTTATTATCTTACAAATCAGAGGGGAATTAATAGAAAGTCTCATGCAAGGAGTAATTTAGGACAAACCTAGCTTCATTTAAAAAGAAACTCCAGGACAAAGTTGTCACACAGGAAAACTCAAGGTTCTTTTTCAAAGATGTGATGCATTATGCCAAATAAATACAGTTTTTGGAAAGCTAAGTTACCTCATTATCTTGGAAAATGTATTGCAGCTATTGTCACTATACCTTCCAGACTACATCTATGAAAAACCTGGTGACTAAATTTTGACAGTCTATCATTGTTTGCCACACATGTGAGGTTTCATCAAAATACACAGTAATGTTTGGTTGGATTTTTTTCAGCTATTTTTGGAATAACCTTAAAATATATTTTATGAAATCAAAAACTAGACCAAATCACTGAGTCAGGAATGTAAACAGCAAACATATTTTTTCTAAAAATTTCAGTTAAATGACTGTAAGTTCTTAAGTTAAAGCCCTGAATGAATGCATTTGGATTCACTGGGACAATTCCCAGTCAGGTGAATGCATACCTTCCTGCTGCTGCCAGATGAAACACATGCTTGTGTCATCACACAACTATAAAACAGCTATGCTCAAGCAGCCCTCAGTATAGCTATGCTAGGAGTCTTAAAACCTTTGAACTTAGTTGAAGGTAGGAATAGGACAGCTTTTGGATCTTAAAAGCCTCTTGGCTGGGATATACCTAGTTGATGTACAACTTATTTTCCTTGCATATGTAAACAGAAGACCTGTTAAAGCTGCCTTACTTTTTATGAATGAGAATGCCATGGTTGACTACGAGGACTACCGTTTTCTGAAATTGACCTCTCGTTTCCTTGATCTTAGCCTGAACGTGCTGCAAAAGTCATTCCTTCAACACTACAGAGTCAGGCAAAGCTAAAGGTATAATGTGATTTCCCTAACTCTTCTACTGTTATTACCAACATAGGTTTTCATGATGCTTCTGGTTACTGACCTAATGTATTATCTACTAAGGATATGATTCTATTAATATGAGTTTATATGACAATAGTTTATGCAGTATGTTTGTATTTGTTTTACTGATGAACAATCTAGGTGAATATATTTTCTGGTTTTCAACGTTCCTTCAGTAACTGAAGAAAGAATGTTTAGAAGAATATTTTCTTTTTAGAAATACCAAAATAATTGTTGTAATTGATTTAATTCCTGGGGGCATGCTCAGAAAATAGTGCTTTGACTTTGTTGTTATTATTGTTTTACTCAGGCAGAAGTCCCATTCTGGAAACTTCAAGTGAAACAAGGGTCCTGTGGAAACTATGAGGACACAACCCTATTTCTGTTTCAAATATTTCCAGTTTAAATAGACAAAAGGCAATGAAAAATTATATTCATTTTCCCCATTTTACACATAGGAAAGGGGCTAAATGCAGTGGCCAAGGCAGTAATGGAAAGAAATTTCAGTCAGATTTACGCTGTCCCAGGTCCTGCTGTAAAACACACAACTAACCTTCCTTCTATGTATGTATTTTCCATTTTAAATTCAGTTCTTTCATCTTTTACTTTGAGCTCCTTCTAGATCCTGAAAGTCCAATAAATGAAGGTATTTCACACCTCACTTTTTAACTGTAAGTGCTGGAGAATGGATCAGGTACTCTGGAGAACGAGTCAGGTATACTCCTTGCTATATACTTGAACGGATTGTGGGATTCAGGATCTGTTTTAAGTTGCACAGTGCCACCTGGTCACATACTGTAGCTGATATTACTTATTCAGATATTATACGTTTTCCATGTTATTAATCTTCAGTCTACTTTTCACTCAAACCTTTGTCTTGTTACTCATTCTTAAAAAGTTTTTCCCACTTTTTGTTCATCTCCTGTATTACACTTTGAGTAAAGCACTGGCTTTATTACTAGTGTGAGTTGAACATCATAGGAAATGGATTAGAGTAATGGCATAAATTCTTACTTGTTTTTTATTTTCCTTTGTTTTGTTAGCTTTTATAAAGTTTAATTTTTTCCAGAGATAAAAATTAAGTTCAGAATAGCTGCTATCCACATAAATAACTTATCCAAAAGTAAGATACGTACACTGAAAAGCATGTGTCTAGATAATGTTTAGCTTCAATAGTTCTTAGCTGTCAAATAGCCTGGGAAGAAGAAATGCTGTTGTTTCTGAAGTTCTAAACTCATTTTAGTTCATGTGGTTCCAAGAAAAAAAAAAAAAAAATCAGATGCTAATCTTTTTGCTGCACCCTAACCAGGAATTGAAAAGGACAGAGCTGAAATGTACTTGTTTTCTGGAGTTAATATTTGGTGCTACTTATATTTTAGATCATAAGTTTTAGGATTTAGTCACCTGCAAAATGAGTGATCATGTTTTAAAAGACAAAGGTACTGTGATAACCAAGATAACTGCCAAGGCTGTTTCATTGACAATGTGAGGAAGAGTTACCACCAGTCCTAATTCAGCCTTACACCCATGAAACTACCAAGTATGCCATGCATATTTTCCAAACAAGCAATTTATCTCATATTTTCATCATCAGGTATAATTTATTATTTGATTTTCTTCACAGAGAAGAAAAGGATGTTAAGAGACTTATAGTATATAACAGAAATTCTGTCCATAACTGTTACCAAAGTGGTACTCTCATAAAATGTATGTGTTCACATATGGATTAATGACTACTTTAAATTTGATGGTAAACAAAGGGGGAAAATTGGATAGTCTAGCTGATTTATTTCAAAAAGATGAAGTGGTTTTTTTTCCTTTGAGGATAAATGTAAAATATTTTCCTCAAGTAAGCCTGTCAGTTTCAGTAAATCACTGGCAAAAGATAAAAAGATATTACAAGTAGGCAGGGAGGTGGAGAGAGGGACACTACGACTCAGAGAATGCTAGTGTAAACAGCAGAACTTAAATGTGATTCACAGCATCTATAAGTTCTGTTATCATAGCTGTGGATTGTGACTGGATTTGCAATCTCTCTTACTAGTCCAATGGGAAAACTGCATTTCACGGGGAAGGTAGTTTCTGATTGAACGGAGTGGATATACTACCTCAGTAAAGATGGACATAGTAAGTGTATTATAAGAGTCAAATTCAGTTATGATTATCAGACTACTTGGGACAAACAACTTCATCTACTTATAGTGATGGGTTACTTATTTCTTTTTCTGAGAAGCGTTTTGTGTTGAAAAGGTTTGAATTGATCATTTTGATTTTTAATGTCTGTTGACTTTAAGATGCTGCTCTGATAGACAGGTTTTTTTTTTCTAAGCAGAATTGTAATCCAAAACAAAATAAAAAAACTCCAAAACTAACCAGCAGTAATATTATGAAGCTGGAGTTCCAGCTGCAGCTCCAAGAGGAGTGGCCACAAACAGCTACCCACACAGGTAATTATTTATGTTTCTGTATTAAAACAATGGCTTAAGTGCAAGAATTTAGCAATCACATTTAAGAGGGGGCAGGGGGGCAGGTAGCTATTCTAGTCTTTTCAGAGGGACACTTGACACTGCATGGGCTGTCTCCATCGAAACTGCAAGTTACATACTGTTCTAGTTGCAGAAGGAAAGCTAAGTGGTGGGGAGAACACTGCGTGATCAATCCATACAATCCCAGAAAAAAACATAACAGATTTAGCTAGGATTTCTGATTTTTCCCCACTTTTTTCCAGTCTTTACCTAGAGGCAGGATTGGAAGAGAGTGGCTTGAAACTTTCATGCCTCCTCAAGTCCTCCATGCAGGACGTCCAGACTAGGCAGTAATCTGGCTTCATTTCCCCTGATTTCCTGCCTTAGTCCTCCCTTACTCACTGACCACCAGAAACTTGACACAGCCAACAACGAGAAGGCAGTTGCTAGAGAAAAGCAGATGGAAAGAATATCTTGTTACACAGATAATTCTGCTTTTTATTTTTAGTGAAAAACTGGTAGGAACAGCAAGGGCAAGACATACAGCTGCAGCAAGCCGGCTGCTCTGTGTTGCCACTACTTACCCATTTATTCTCCTGTCCAGACTAGTTATCGGAATAAACCTTCAAAAGATTGAATCTTTTAGGAGCACTATGACAGAATGTTATTAGGATCTCTGTAATTCTGGTAGAGAATTTGGTCATTTCTTGTTTACTTGCTGAAGAATTAATAGCAGCATAAGAGAAAGCTAAGACATCAATCAGTAAATTGATCAAAACCGGAAATTTCCATTTCATGGGTAATTCTGACATTTCATCAGAAAACAAATTGATTTATACATTTTTCTCTCTGCTGGAGAAAATCCCAAATATTTATAACTTGATGGTTATTTAGTCAACAATAGAGCTTTTTCTGTGCAACAGAAAAATATTTTATGTCTTTGACTTTCATAGGTTTAGTATCTACTTCCCCTGCCCCTGTCTCCCCGTGTTTTCTATGTATTTCTGGATCAACAGTGTTGCTGAAGAGTTTTTTATATGAATTGCAAATTGTGTGAGAACTCTGGGGACCAACAAACTAGAAGCTCTGATGGCAAGTAAGAGTTGGTATCATTTTGTAATATGCCACTGATATAAAGTGGCATTGCTCCAATGGAATCCAGGAGCTACCTCTTATTGCCCCCATCCCACTTTTTCATTAAAAAGATATCAAAGAGAAATATTTGTGAGATTGGTTATTTTGTTTATCTCTTGTGGCTCAAACTGTTATGGATAGCTAAGGAACATATAGTATAAAATGTACAGATAAGACTAGCGAAAAAAACCTCAAAACTATGCTGGAGCAGTTCTTTATTCTTCAAATAAACTTACACATTCAGTTAGGCTACAGTTAAACAGAGTAGAATCTTTTTTTTTTTAATTTCAGGTTAGTATATAGACTTCCATAAAGCATGCTACTGACTGGGAGTGTGAGGGCAGTTACACATGGATTTAGCTGGGACCAAGCTGGCTGTCTCTTTCTAAGATACCAGACCTGACAGTGGTTGGGTGACAGTGCAATGACAGTAACAAAGACATAAACTGTTAAATTTTATACTTTGGATCAGTACCTGTTCTCAAGTAATATTGCTGCCAGTATGGATAATGTCTGACGTAGCTCCACATAGCTTCACGAATATATTTGTTAGTTATTTTGTTTTTCAGTTTCTTTTCAACCTTTTTTTTTCCTTCTTTGATGATACAATACATAATAGAAGTTAGCTTTGGGAGCTCTTATTTGAGGAAGAACAGAGATATAGGCAGAGTGATGACATGGTCAGGTCAGGGCTGTGATCACTGAAATAGATGTCTTCTGTTGTATTCTACCTGTTGTACTGCAGCAATTTTTTTTTTTTTTTTTCAACAGTGTCCATTGAAACACAGAGCAGTGGACACAGCACATTTAAATAGTTCCCATTTAGCAACAAAAGAGAGGAAAATTTAAAAAGACCCAAAAGACTATTCCAAAGCACTGAAGTAAAAGAAATATTACTCCTTCCTGATCGCGTCTGTTTCTTCATGGACTACTGAACTCCCAGAGTCTAACATTCACCTTAATTTCTAAGTTTCTCTGTGTGGAACAAATAATCTAAGTTTAAATTCTATGAACAGACTCTTTCATGTGTTTTCTTTATGTCTCATTTTCATCAGAGCTGACTGGGAAATTATTTTTCCTTAAACATATCCTGGAGGGAAAAAAAAAAATAGGAGAAAGTATTGGTTGAAAAAAGGTTATTTTAATACCTGTGGTTACTTAAAACACAATGAGAAAGAGTTAAAAATTCAAGTCAATTTAAAATCTTGTCCTGACTGTACTTGAGTTAATTTGAGTATTCTTACTTAAATGTTAAATAAATAATAGTGAATTTTTATAAAGTGATTCAAGAAGAACATGTGAAGACAGGAAGATTCATTATTCCCATTATACAAATCAGCAAACTGAGGAAAAGGATGTACATTAGATTGTCCAAAGTTACTCAGCAGGCCACAGATAAAACCTAGACTTTTAGTGCTCCAGATCTTTCTTCTATTTGTACCATACACTGGCTTAATATTTCTCCTGGATATCACTGTGTCATTCTAACATTAGTGTTAAAAATCCCAACAAAATAAAAACTAGCTCAGATTTCTAAACTGCAGAGATTTTTTTTTTGCTAATGACTAGAGACATATTCACTGCATTACTAAACCAAGACAATATATTCTGAATGTGAACTTTGAAAATGAAACCAAAGCAAAACAGTTGGTTTAATAATGTCATCCATACCTGAGCAGGTGTCCTGTGCTATGCAACTGCTATAAAAATGAAATAATGTCTGCCTCCTGGGGATGTGAGGTATATCAACATATTACATGTTTAATGAGCAAATATTCAGTTTAGACATGGAGATGACATGTTGGACTGATCATGGCACAAGCTGCTATTTATGCAGATTTTTCTTTCAAAGAGCCTGTGGAAGTTGCTGACTCATGTTTTCCTTTCTTAGGAAAAACAACTCTGGTAGAGAACTGGGCACAAATGATCGTGTTTTATCAGGCACCCAGGCACCAGTTCTGCTAAACAGCTCACTCTTCTTCAGGACTGCACCTCTATGTCTAGCAAGGAATACAGAAAGGTATCTACACTCAGCAAGAGGTTTGGCTTTCTTTTTTTGAGTGTGAATTGCTCCTCACTTAGAATTTACATGAGTGTGTGGTACATGGATTCCTCTTTAGGCTAAATCTGTCTTTTTCTGGAATTAAAGAAGCAGTATGCGTTCTCTCAAGGAGACTTCATTTGTTTTCACTGTTCTCCAAGCTTCTGTTCATGAAAATACCATAAAAATACTGAGCTTAATTCTACATTTTCCTTGATGAGTGAAAAACTTTTTTACCTGTTTTGAAAATGTCAGCTTTTTTATAAAGTTAACACATGGCTTGTCCTGTTCTCTGGGTTTCAGATGAATGAATCCACGTGTTAACATCATTTCGCATTTGTGTAGGAAAACACATCCTCTGATTACTCTGATTATCAGAGTGGTTATAAATCAAACCATACTTCACTTTCCTCTGTAACAGCTGTAATTCTTAAGATGTGAACATCATGAACTGTTTTCCAGGTCTTCAATTTTATTATCAAAATAGTGCAATCTTTCCTGAATCACTTGAAAATCTCATTTGGAAGAAATACTAAAGTCTTTCACAAAACAGGTTCCTTTTCAATTTTTTTTTTTACAGTTTCCTGCAGTTACTTTTTTCTGGTTTCAAGAGTAAAATATTAGTAATCTATAGTGAGTTGTGCCAGATATGTGTACTTTAGGGAGAAATTTCAAGACCTAGATTCTAATGGAATAAGAAACAATTATCCTGACCTAGGCTGACCTTCTGTAAAACACAAATCAAAGAATAGTAAGTCTTTCAGTAAGACAATATTTTTTTCTGTCTACACTCCAGGAAGACCTATCCTTTATTTAAAGATTCAAATGTGAGAAAAGAGGAATTTTCTTTAGTGTTTAGTTTCAGGTTTCAGGACTTAAATATTAGTGATCTACAGTCACTGATGTAACTCTAGGAAAAATTTCATGACTCAGATTTTAAGGGTAGAAGAATCAATGATCCTCATCTAGGCTGACCTCCCATAAAATGCACAGCAAAGAGCAGCAATTCTTGCATTAAGAATAAGAAGTTTCTTCTCTGTTTTCTGTGGTTTTGGACTTCTAACTGTTATTTGATTTTTAATCCATTTAAGATAAGGTGTTAAAAAGCTCTGAATGTCTTTTACAAGGTTATGTCAATACATCTGAAGGTATAATCCAAACTTTCCAGATTGTTTAAGAATAAAAGGGTGTGAGATGTGTTAAACGAAATCATCTAAATGGATATAGGTTTCCTTCTTCACTAAATTATCAACATGTATTTTACTTTTCATTAAACTGGCTGTATGCCTCAAATATTAAGGCCATTTTTCTGTTTAAATTTGTGTTCAACATTCACATTTTTCTGAGCTCTGGAATTTCCCAGAATTCCAAGATTCTGCAAGTGAAATCCAGGGTCCTACAAATTTTTAAGTAGCATTTGCTCCTTTAGTAGATATTGCTGGATATGACCTGTTCCATGAGAAATGCAGGAAATTGTTAAACTCAGGCATTTTTATCTTACACGTCATTTCTTTTCTGCTCTTCTTAAGTGTTACAGATTTTCATTATTGACATGCCTTGAAGTACAGCTAATGGCTTCTCTTCATAATTTAACCAGAAAGAAGAGGCTGAAGCTAGAGCAATGTCAGTGAATGTGAAAGCATTTCCCCCTTGCACACTTTGTTAAAGAGGATTTTTCTTGCTTTAAATCCCTTTCTCTCTCCCCAACAAATAGAGAAAAAAGATGGTTGTCACACCAGGGTCTGTTGTCCATATTCCAATTTACTGACAATAACATCCTTTTCTTCGTTACAAATGATGAAGCTCATGGCAGAGGACATTGAATACTCAATAGATCCTGAGGAGCTCCTCCCTCATCACTTATTTTTTCAGTCAATGACATACCTGCTAAAGGTGTGAGAGCTCCTTATTTTATGACAAATTCTTCTGAATTGGGGCAAACTTTGTATTTTTTCTTCCGGTTGCCTACTTATGAGTGCCTTTGTGCTGGCAGCTTTGTTGAACAATTGATATGACCACTTCTAATAAGTTTGAGAATGCCTGTTTACTACTTTCTCACCAGAAAAAGTATTTCTTACCTTTTTTTTTTTCCTCCTTTTAGAATGCCCAGTGAAATGAAGCTTTCCAAACTGCCAGGAGCAATAATTATTATAAATTTTCTTCTTTCCTTCCTAGCAGTTTTAACACATTATGCTTTCATAGAAGTCCAAAAGTTGTTTAGGAACATTGGTTCTCTACACATCAGACAAAAGAAGAACATTAATGCTATTCTCTGAAAATAGTGTACTATTTAATAAAGCACATGTGATTACAATAAATGTTATTAAATGTTGATAGCACACTTAATCTTAAGAGTTTCACCTACACTTTACTTGAATATTTTTATGCTAGCATGCTATATATTTAATACTTAAAGCAGTGTTTGGAGTAGTTTTCCTTTAATTTCATCAAATTAGCTTGAAATAAACATCTTAGTTTAATGAAATTTTGAGATAGCTCAAAATTTTGGCTGTCCAGGCACGTTCAAGAGGCAATGAACTACTGCATTCAGCAATAAAGCTGGTTAAGGGTCTAGAAAACAAGTCCAATGAGGAACAGATGAGGAAACCGCCGTTGTTTAGCCTGGAGAAAAGGAGGCTCAGGAAAGACCTTATCACTCTCTACAACTACCTGAAAGGAGGTGGGGGTCAGTCTCTTCTCTCAAGTAGAAAGGAATAGAACGAGAGGAAACGGCCTCAAGTTGTTCCAGGGGAGGTTCAGACTGCATACTAGGAAAAATTTCTTCATTGAAAGGGTTGTCAAGCATTGGAACAGGGTGCACAGGGAGGTGGTTGAGTCCCCATCCCTGGAGGTATTTAAAAGATGTGTAGATGTGGCACTTACGGACATGGTTTAGTGGTGGACTTGGCAGTGTTAATGTTTGGACTCAGTGATCTTAAGGGCCTTTTCCAACCTAAATGATTCTATGATTTTATGATGCTATGATTTTCTCTTGAGGTCTTTAGAGAGTATGGTGACAGAAGAGCAAAGTAAACCACTAAAGTAAAATGAAAAAAAGATCATAAATTAAAATACTGAATTCTCGGCTTCAAAAGCTAGCATCACACAAGTCTTATACACATAGAATGTGCTTGGTCCTTCATTGAGTGATGTCTTTGTGCTGTCTTTCACACTTATTCAGGCTGTAACAGGAAGGACATCAGATTAGATTATAGTGCTGTTCTTGTTTGCAAAATGCAATGACTTTACAAAGTGTAAGATTGCAGAAAATGGGAGGCAGCAAGGCATTCCTGTAGAAGAAAATTAAAATAGATAATTTAAAATTGGCAAAGACAATAAAATTTTGAAAATCAAACTGCAACTAGAAGGTCTAGACAGTATTGTAATTTCTGTGTTGTCTTGAATGTCTAGATTCATTAGCAAGGTTAGCATCATGCACCTGTTCATACTGGCTGTAGGAAGAACAATATACACAATGAAACAAGATGGGAAGGACATGTTAGGTCAGAAGGAAATGCATGGAGAAGTACTGTGCTCTAGAAAATTAGGATGTATGCTATTGTCTCAGTTTAGCTCTGTTTAGTGTGCTTTCATGTTTCTAATCCTTGATGCTTTCTGAACACTAACTCTAATGTACTTTTGCCATGGTGTGACAATTTGAGAAGAAAAAGTAGGTAGGGGTTGGCCACATCGTGAGGGCAGTTAGTCTCAGTCTTTTTTGTACACAGGCAGATGGAGGCCACTCAGCTGCTAGAATACAGACAGATACCAGCAAAAGAGCTAACTGATACCTAAGTCACAAAGTTGAAGGTTATGCAGACTCAAGGTTTGACATTTTACATTTAGATTCACATGTTTTATGAAGTTTTCAAATACATACTATTGCTTATGTATCGTTCCTGTCCCCTCTTTTTCTTGCAACGGCTGATGAACACCTATCTCACAAAGCCTGAGAAACCCCTGCATATTTATTGCATTACAACAAAAGCTAGCCTAATGTTGGGAGCCTGTCCTTTCTGTCCAGCGAGGTGGTGTCAGTAGCCATACTTTAGTACCTGCTAGGTCTTCAGAAGGCAGTATATAGTGATTTCTGTCTAGCTAATCACCTACTTGGAAGAGAGGGAGGGCGTATATTACATCCTTTGCTCCTTTCCTTCTTAATATCCTCAACTGCTTGTTTGCATAGTAACAGGTAGGTAGCTTTTCAACAAACTCAAAAACAGCATGCAAAGATGCCATGACCACGGTTTTGGAAGGAAAATTCAACAGAAGACAATAACATTCACTTCTGAGGACATTTTTATTTTCTTGAAAGTTTCAATCTCTAGTGAAATCAAATAAACACACTACAGCATGCACATCAGTGGAAAATACGTTTGGAAGGATGCATTTAAAAGCAACAGACTGTATTCCTGTGGGACTAAGCCTACCAACCTCATTTTTGAGGTGATCAGATTCTTTGTAATATCCAGGGAACTGTCAGACCTTACCTCTGAATGGGAGACTTTTTTTAAAAAATGTGTTTCAGGTCTTCCTTCTTTTAGAGCTGCTTAAAGGGATAATCAGCAGCATTCTGGAAGCATAAAATAAAATAGATAGCAATGATTTTTAGTGAGCACAGATAGAAATTTACCCACCTATGCTTAAGTAAATGGTGATAATGCTGTATCAGCACATATACAGATACTCGGATTTCAGGATACCAGTCTGAAAAATTCCTATAAGTTACAGCTGAAATCAACAAGACAAACAAAAGGTTTAAGAAAACACGTGGTTTCTACCATAGGTCTGACTGATCTGACACTACATCTGCATCATTGTATAAGATAATAAACCAGTAAGAATACCCTAGTTCTTATGATTTAACTAAAGAAGATGAACAAGGGGTAGGGGAAAGAAGTTATGATGATCCTAATGGCATAGAGAAAATAAATGGAGAGAAAGAGAGATTTTGTGGTTTTCATAGATCTGCAAGTATGCAACAAAATCAAAGTAGACTATAAAATACCTGTCATACCCCTCAAAAATATTTTTACAATTAAATTTTTAATATATTTCTTATGCAGCCTAATTGAAAAAAATCACTCTGTAAATCAAGCCAAAGGAATAAGAAAGTCAAGAATGAGAACAATAAAAAAAAAAATCAAGTCAAACTTTTATATGGACAGTAATATATTAGAAAAACATTCTGCTTCAAGTTGTTGTTTTCTTTAAGAAAAGCATGCATTTTTCTTCTGACAAGTTTATGCTTTTATAAAAGTCCCTTTATATATTCATAAAGTGGTAGTGACTACACAGAAAAGCATATTTTGTACAGAAAGTATTCTAACAAGCTTAGATCCAAATACAAGTTGGTCTAAAAGACAGCCATATTGATTGTTTCACATGGGCAATTGCTTTTCACTCAGGTCATGAAATTTGTATTTGCTTTACAAAAAAACCCCAAATCTCCATCCAGCTCACAAAGAAAGAATACACTACTGTATTCATATCTGTGTTTCATTGCCAAAGGAAGATCAGGAAAAATTAAGAGTAAAACTGATGTTAGAGGTGATTAATTGTCAGCATCTTGTAGTTGTTTCACTCATCAATTAATTTTTGTTTCTTTTGTTATTTTCTGTTTTGAGACTGAAAAAAGAAAGCTTAAACCTTTTTACTGTCAAAATAATTATCAGTTGACATAACATTTAGAGTCCTGATGATAAAGCTGGCAACAGACTATCTTGTCACTGCAAAGAAAAAGGTTCATATACAAGAGAATACTCCGTTGACAGAGAGACACAAGCATCTGCAGTGAGCCAAAGATCAAAATAGGCTCCAGGGGAGACTGCATGGCCTACAGAAATATAAATCATTTGGAACAGAGTATGCATTTCTAAAGGGATTTATACTGCTTCTTTATACTGCCCTTCCACCACTCTTATTTATGAAGCAGAATGCAATAGAAAATTGTACTCTTGAGCTTCTGAGATTTTTTAGATACGACAGTGCCAACACTTCTGCAGTGTCAGTCCTAAATGCAGCTGATATTAAAAGTTCAAATCCAAGTGGTTTGAACTGGCTAGTTCTGAAGGGAAATATTATTTCCCTTTTTAGTTTCTTGAATGAAAATAGATCAAATTCAGGCACGAAAATACTTGTATTTAAAGCCAAAACTCAGGGCACTTTGCAATTTCCTGGTTCAAGATAACAATTGTCTTTAACTCATTCATGAAATAGCTTCATAGCACAACAAAACCCAGGAATGACTGTCATTTAAGTGGAGGAAATAACAGTGCAAAAAAAAAAATCTATTACATTTGCTTTACAAAACCATGTGAAGGGTGGTTTTGGGTTTTTTGGGGCATTTTGGGGGGTTTTTTTGTAACTTTCTTTGAGGTTTGTGACAGCAAATAAAGGAGAATGGCTTGAGCTGGCCAAAGTGAAAACAGTAAGGCTAACCTGAAAAAGACGTCTTGCAGGATTTCAAAGTAGAGCAGAAGACAAGGAACAAGACTCAGACCATATTAAACCAAAAGTTGTTTTATATTTTCTCACCTTCAAGTAAACTGAGTTGAAGGTCAAACAAATGAATTGTCAATGTTATCAGGCCCTCCATATCGCCCTGGGTACTTCCGTTTCCCTATCAAAGCATAATTAGGCAATTCTCCCAGCAAAACATGAGGTCTACATTGCAGTATAGTAATAGTAGAGAGCTTCTTTTCCCTATTACTTACAATATATAACTCGGTAAATAGACACAGCAACAACTTCATGTCATTTGTCAAATTATTCTGGACCTCGGGACAGATCTTTGATTCTCAAACCCATGCTATACTGCTAGCTAAGATTCTTACCATTTTGTTACATCAATGTGTGTTTTCAGAGAAAGTTATGCAGATAGAAATATTGCTAGCTTGAAGTTTTTAGATAATATAAACATATATTTGGCTTATTTTTAAAAGAATTTCATTTACCAAAGTCTATGATAAAGTATGTTTCTAAAGCCTGCAGAGTTTTGTAAACTATTTGAAGATGGCTCTGGGGAGATATATTCTGTCAAGAAGCTTTGTGAGAAATATCAGTCTGGCAAAGCTGGAGCATCTCATATGTCTTCAGCTGCATCTTCCCCAGTTACAACTGAGGAGAGATGGGGTTGGACTCAGTGACACTGAAATAAAAACTATAACCTCTTTCATAAAAGATATTCCTAGTTTCTTCCCTTCACAATGAAAATACAGTTACTGAAGACAATTGTGAAATTTTAAAGAGACCACTGTTAAAATGTTTACACTTTCAGAAAGCCTTCAGAGATTCTTTCCTGCCACCTCTGAACAATTATTACTTTCGGCTCACTGCTGTTTCTCCTTTGCTCCATCTTAAACCCAGAAATTATAATTTTCAGAGATCACCAGTGCAACGTAGAAAGGAAAATAGTTAGGGACAACAAAAATCAGAACAGATCTCAGCCACAGATATGAAGAGGCACCTCCTTGGATCCTTCTTTTTTTTTTTTTCCCCCCAAAGCTAAGAGTCTGTGGTTGGAAACAAAACACAGAAAGCACATGTCTGTGGAGGCGAGGGAGGGGAAGGCACTGCTGCTGCTTGTGGACAGACCAGTGGGTTGGGCACCTGCAGCAGCCACTCTGTAACTTGATCCCATGGACATGGGAAGTGCCAGCTAAACCCTTCAGGAGGGGACCATTCTGTTTCTCCATTGAAAACCCAAATGTGGACCTACCATGTGCATAATAAGCAAATGTAATGCACGTTAGCATTGCAGTGTTATCAAGGCCAAATACAATTCATGTTAGTACTGAAGTGCTTGATAAATGCATGCTATTTGCCTGATAGGGTGAGGAAGTGTTTTAGCCAGTTTAGTAAGAATGCGAGACATTATCACCAAAAAAAAACTTCATTTAGGTTAGCTTCTTTTTTAGACCAGTAAACCTGACTTACTCTTACCTGAGCTGATATTTTTTTGTATGGTTATAATTGCAATTAATTAATTCCCTTGCATTTAGTAAAAAGAAAAGCATATATATTTTCAGATTTAATTACTTCTAAATCCTGAGTACCTAAGAAATACCTTGAGTGTTGTTCTTCTTTCAGTGCTTTTCCCTTGTAATTCCTCAATAAGCAAAAGTGTCTGATCACATAGGAACAATATCATAAAAACAATCACAGGAGCCAGCTGAAATCTCTTATTAAATTTCATAAAATTTTCAGTCTCTTACATGTTTTCCTGGAGAAGGTATGCAGCAGAGCATAGATACAATCATAGCTCACAGATGCTTCCTCCATATTTTTATAAATTAAATACTCTCTCATGCTGCTTAAAAAACAGATATAAATAAATAAATAAATAAATAAATAAATAAACAAATAAACCAATTAAGATTCAATGCTATCCACCAACATCTGGAACTTTGCCTTTTTTCTTGAAAAACAAAAAGTCATATGAGGTGCACAAATAGTTTACAAGATTTGCAAGGTTGTTCTCTGATGCTATTCATGGCACCTGAGAATACAGGTCTGAGACTTAGAAATTCAGAATAGGCTCATTTGGAAAGGAAGCAGTTTACAAACTAGTAAGAATTAATCCAAAGGATATGCTGCTCATTAGAGTTTTAAGAGGTTGCACTTTCAAAGTTTGAAGCTCAGTTGCTTCAAATAACCAATGCTTACAGGCATCTAAAATATTGATAGTCTATGGATCTCTGACAGGATAATACACATCAGGAATCTCACATAAATATCAACGTGTGAATTCTTATTAGTTAGTTAGTTGAAAAAAATATGATTCGATGCTCTCTAAGGTGTGGATCTGTGAACTAATACTGCCAGAAGTGATCATGCCTATATTAGAATGAGTAAGAAATGCATACCCTTGTAACATGTAAAACATTACATCCCTAGCAAGTAAGTCAATCTAGCTAATTCATATCATGTGGTATGACTAGAAATATTTTTCACTGATTTGGAGAATGATATTTTCAGTCTACATTTTGTTAATGAGGCAAAAATAATATCTACCTGTTTAGAAAAGAGTCTCCTTTTACAGCTGTTCTACACACAATTAATACAAAAAGAGAATGAGAGATTCAGCTGGTATTTATAAACTCACTCCACAGAGGCTATGGTGATTTATATGTGTAGAGAATCTTCCCTGCAATACTACTTTTGCAAAAATTAATTATGTTTTAGAGTCATAGTAATATGATAATATGATTCAGAAACTTTATCAAAAGCCATATTAATTAATTCTAGCACTAGTCACTGATCATTAGTTCATGCACTGTAATAATCAGTTCTAGAATCAACAAATCCTATGTTCTCAGTTAATTTCTCTGTTTTTAAAAGGGAGCCAGCTCTAACACTCTTTTAATAAAATGAAAATGAATCTCTGATATTTGATAGATTAGAAAATTTTAATCAATTTACACTTTATTAAAAAAGCTTGAAGAAAACTTATGTTCCTATTATATTGCTACCAGAATCTGGCAAAGGTTTCTTATATCTCAGATTCTTTCTTTTTATCTGTAGCCATTTTATTTTCTTAACTAAATGGGAGTGCATCCATGTCCTTTTTTTGGGTTTTGACATTTAAACAATATTTTTTACTTTGTAGTAGGATTTAGGTCAGCATTTCTAATTATTTATTATCCAATTCTTTAATTTCATCTTGCCTAGGCATAAAGGACATCATAAATGCTAGAGTATCTTATAGGAATATTTTACAGTTGTATGTTACTTAAAATATTACTGGAAGGTTGGGCCCTGCAAATATTTGCACATTTATTTTAAAGCATATAACTTACTCGAAATGTTAGTTCAAAAATGCATGATGGGCTGAGATCACAATGTCCTACAAAATAATTCATATTACAGAAGAAAAAGTTAGGCAGAGAAGCAGGCAGACATAGTGTGCCTGTCTTAAGCAGACACTTAAGAACTTTCTTTTTTTAAAAATCTGGCGTAAGGTTGCCAAAAGTTATACTAGCTTCAGTAAAGCTAAGAATTTAAGCAAGCTGCAGGAAGCAAGTAGAAAACAAGAAGAGAATGCCCAAGAGGAGAAAAAAGGAATAATATTATTTTGCAGCATGTCTAAGAGTGGATACAATTTCAGGATTCCAGAATACTTCAATATTTGGGATCAAATCTGTCCAGGAGTAAATCAGAGAAGTTTCACTGAATTCATTGGAGCTATACTGAAATAGTTTTTAAATTGAATCTCTCCCCTTCCCCCATACGCCTCATATTATCAACTCCTCTATTCCCTTGGCAACATCTCTGTCATTACTATCTGTGAGCCCTTTATAGGTATTGCTTTAGCTGATCTTCATGCATATTTAAAATAAACTGTGCAAAAATCTAAGTTTCATTTTAAGGTAACCAAGTCCAGATAACTCTGGACTGTACTTTACCACAATGTTGTTCTTGCATGAAGAATTCATATGACTTTTCTACATTTCAAGTATACACAAACAGATTAAAAAATAAGCAAATATGTACAGGTACACTTCTGGCTGGACAAAAAGATCAATTTAAAGCTAAGATGCTCTTATACTAATGAAGTTACAAGGCATACAATAGCCTCACCACCATATCCTGTCTTTTAGAATGTCTTTGCCTCTCACAGAATTCAGAGGTATTAGCTGTATTAGCTGCACAGAATTGCAGAATAGCTGAGGATGACAGATCGTCTGGAGATCATCTAGTCAAAACCAGAATCAAAGAAAGATCATCTACAGCAAGTTTTCTAGGATGGTCTTCAGGTTTTAAATATGTCCAAGGATGGAGACTCCACAACCTCTCTGGGCAATGTACACCAGTGCTCAGTCACCCTCACAGTAAAAAAGTTTTCATGTTTAAATGCAATTTCTTGTATTTTAATATTTGTCCCTTGCCTCTGATCCTTAACCCCTGAGAAAAGCCTGGCACTGTCTTCTATATGCCTGCTCTTCAGGTATTTGCACCCATGGGTAAGATCTGCGCCTGAGCCTTCTCTTCTCCAGGCTGAACAATCCCAGACCTCTCAGCCTGTCCTTATAACAGAGGCGCTCCAGTCCCTTCATCATCTTTGTGACTGTTCACTGGGCTGATTCCAATATGTTCATGTATTTTGTACTGGGAAGTCTGGAACTGGACCCAGCACTCCAGATGTGGCCTCACCAGTGCTGATCAGAGGGGAAAGATCATCTCCCTCTACCTGCTGGCAATGATCCTCCTAATGCAGTCCATAAAGCTGTTGGTTTTCTTTGCTGCAAGGGCACCTTGATAGCTCATGTTCATCTTCCTGTCCACTGGGAACCCCAGGTCCTTTTCTGCAGAGTTCTTTTCTAGCCAGTTGTCCCTCAGCATTTTCTTGTGCATTGGTCTTTCTTTTGCTGCTGATGTACCTAAAGAAGGCTTTCTTGTTGCCTTTTATGTTCCTCACCCAGTCCAAATCTGATGAAGTTTTTCTTTCTTATCTCCCTCCCCTGCATCTTCTAGCAATGTCTATATTTCTCCTGGGTCATCTTACCCTGCTTCTAATTCTTGTAGGCTTCCTTTTTGTGTTTGAGTTTTGTCAGATTCTTGTTCATCCATGCAGTCCTCCTGCTGCCTTTGCTTGATTTCCTGAATTTCTCCATTCAAGCTCAAGAACAGAGATAGACCATTCTTGAGCTTGGAGGAGATGATAATTGAAAAAGAATAATTTCTTCTGGACCGCTCTTCACTCCAGGGATATTTCTCACTGCATTCTTCTAAGCAGTTTCCTGCCAAAGTCTGCTCTCCTAACGTTTGATCCTGATTTTGCCCTGCTTCTTCCTCTCAGGATCCTGTACTCCACCATTTCATGGTCACTACAGCTAACAGCTGCTGGCAGCTTTCACTGACCAGTCCTTCCTGGTTTATAAGAGTTACACCCTACACAGCATCTCTCTTTGATGGCTCCTTGATCATCTGTTTTAGAGAGTTATCATCAATGCACTCCAGAAACCTCCTTGATTGCTTGTGCCCTCTTGTGCTGTCCCTTCAGCAGACGTGGGGGACTAGAATCACGTCAATGAGGACCAGGGCCTGAGAAGTGGATGCTTCTTCTAATTGTCTGAAGAGGGCCTCATCTACTTCTTAATTAGAAGGTCTATGACAGACACTCATGTTGATCTGCCCTCTTAACCCTTACCCATATGCCCTCAGCTGTCTCCTCTCCCATTACCAAGACACCTAAAAGATCCTGACACAGAGCCCAGAAGCTGCTGCACAAAATCCTGCTTCTGTTGGGTCCCTCTGCTAGCTGTGCTTCCAATTTTTATACAAATAAAAATGGAAACTTTAGCAATGCAGGCACTTATGATCCAAATATATTCTTAGAAGCACAAAGGTAAGTTCCTGGAGATAATTATCCACTTTAATAAAAAAATTATTTTATAACAGTTCTCTAAAAATGAAGTTTAATTAAATAAATAAGGACACACTGGATCTATATGGTAGGGTAAATAAGGTCACGCTCCTTAATAAAAGAGCTCATCACCTGTTGTCACCTCTTATATTCATGTGCAGAGCACTACAACCTACTTTTCCGACTACATGCAGAAAAAAGGAAACTTTCTTTCCCACTTCTAATCACAGTTGCTCAAATACCGCCACAAATTAAATAATTCATTTGGAAAATACCAGTCTTTCTCTTCTATTTGGAAAGAAGTAGTATTGATGAGTTGCTTTGCTGTTAAGAGTTCATTTCTTCAAACCCAGGTTAATCACTAAATGACTAATTTAATTAATAATATTTGACTAGTTAGTTATTCTTTTAATGAATATCTAGTTTTTTCACACTTCCTTATTTTTCAAATATGAAATTTTAACACTTTATGATAATTCAGAATTACATGTTTCACATGTAGAATATGCCCAAAGGTAGTTGAAAAAGTTCTCTAAAGCAAAAAATATATTGATTTAAAGCTATTGATTAGATGCAAGACACCAATTAAATGCCCAGCAGTTACATTAAGGCTGTGGCTACTTGTCAGTGCTACTGAGATGGCTACTGTCTGGAGATGGGGAAAAAAATACAATAACAGAGGAAAAAAAAGAGTTTATATTTTTTTCATTGATATATTTACTTACAAGTCAAAAATGAGCATTTCTTAATGTAAAGATGAGAGAGTAGTTGGAGAAAGGAAGCATATATGATACATTTTTAAACCAAGATTGTTTCTGGCTTGAGACAAAATAGGTAAGCAACAACTGTTTCTATGTTGTGATGCATAGAGTGAGCTGATACAGCAGGGAAAGATTGTGGTACCCTTGTTCTATGAGCAGGAACCATTAAGCAGTTGCTCTAGTGAAAAAGAACAGAAGTTGATACTTTTTTCTGATTTGAATTAGGTAGCCGTTTAAAAATCAATTCTGTTTTCTACACCTTTAATTAGGAAGCAATCCATTAGAACCAAACAGCATAGATATCTTATGAAAACATTAACGCAGTCCTAGCCCTTAATTCCAGGTTTGCATCAGAGGTTTATGGAGTTACGTATTTAGAGATAAAATAATAAGGGAAAATTTCCCCATCTTTTCTATTCATCAGTCACATTAATGGTACCAAAATGTACCATAACGTTCACCTTAAATTAACTATATAACAAGGAAATGGATTTTTTTTTCTCATTCTTGTGTCTCTGCTATAACTTTTATCAGTCCTTGTAGAATAAACATAATGTCTACTGGAGAACTCATGGACAATTCATACTCTCATGATAATCTTTTCTTTTTTTTTCCCTTTTTATGAAAGTAACACCTCACTTTATGACAGCATATGGCAACTTTTTTTCTGCTTGGCTTTCTCTTTTGTGCTATGCTTTTGTATTACCACAGCTATACAAATGAACCCATCCATTTCCAAAAGACCATTATCTCACTGCTAAGTTAGAACATTGTTTTTTATTACTGTGTGTACTCCAACTGTTGTTGTTACTAATTTAGTGGAAGTAACATGTACTATAGCTTCCTTTCTTTTAAAGCAAAAACTGTTTTGTCTGACAAGACTGGAAGTCAACTATGTTGCTCTTACTGAAAAAAAAATCTCATGAAAATTCATGCAAAGTCACTTTATGTGAAAAATTCATAATTTAAATGTGAACAAACTTTCTCAACTCAGTTAATACACCTTATGTCATAAGACAAGAACTAAAGATGCAGTAGCCAAAAATGCTCAGTTCTTTCAGCAAAGAGAAGGAGTGGTGCCAAAATGGTCCAGTTGTGAACACTCTAGGATTGATGAAATTTTGAAGAAAAACAAGCTGGTAAGTTACTCAGAGAGGTGTTGTATGTATTTACACGGACTGCCCATGACCCATCTGAAATTTGTTTACAATTTTACCATCGAAAGCTATCTATGAATTCAACAAATCAAGATTTCACAGAGGAAAGTTCTATGAGCCATAACTACAATGCATTGTGGTGAAAGTCTTAATCTACTGGGGGACAGTGTTTGAAGACCTTTGAATTTTTATTTTTCATTGTTACAACAGACCCAGTCCAGACACCTACTATTTCAAGTCCAGATAAAACATGCTAAAAGGCTGCTGCTTCCCTAAGCAAAGCCTAAAATAAGGAGACAGAAATTTAGGAGTGTGTTACTCCTAGTTCACAGGAAAGAAATGGAAGCAGATCACTACTTACTGCTCACTACTCACTACTCACTGCTTACTTTAAACAGCAAGGCAAGCCCCTAATAGAGGTGGAGGTGGCAGCTCTGTGTCCTGAAGCAGCTCAACAAGCTGCATTCTCCAAATGCAGATGACTGGAGAGTTATATCCAGTCTGCCCAGTAGGCTTGGAGCTATTACGGAAAGGTAGGAGGTCTATGCACATACCCTCATATCACGTGCTATAAAGAGAAGGTCAAAGAGTAAGATCGAAGGAATGGGGCCAACACCACAGACCCTTAAACTACACCTTTCCATTTTTTCCTGGAAGATAGCTCTCAGTAGAAATGGCTTGGCATTTTATTTCACCATTGTTTTTTCACTGGACCTTGCTGAGAAAAAAGAAATAATGAAAATACATGAATGTAGTGCCATGTTCTACATGTTTCCTTATTCCTAAAAATATGTTAAAATGTCCTTTCTAACAAAGCAACACTTAAAAAAAATGACAGATGGCTTCTGAAACTAATAGTTCAAAAGCTTGTTTTAAAATAACTTTTTGGCTGACCAATTTTCAAAGGTTACTGAATTAATTGTATTCTAAATTATCCAGAAGGAAAAAGAATTAAACTAAGAATAAGGCCATAATTTAAAATTTTATTTATAATTTTTACTTATATCTAGATTTTATTAATAAGACCTCCAATATATTATGTTTCAGTGATTTTTTCATACAGAGACACTGATCTAAGATACATCAAGGGAAAAGACTTGCCATTCTAGTCTGGTGTAAGCAGCTGTTGAGTTCAGTGCTGTGAGTATATTTCTCAGGAAAACTGTGTGGTTTTTTGTTTCTTTTTGTGAATCCTATATTCCTTACAAAAATTAGTGCAGTCTCAAACTATTTGAAGCTTCAGTTCGTGTTCTGCAGGTATAACTGTTTCTTTGCAACACACCTCAGTGATAACAATAATGACCAAAAACCAGACATTTCTGCTTGTTTAGGTACTTCCCAGTGTTGCTGCCATTCCCATGAAAAGCTAGGTGAGACAAAACCCTTTATGCTCACTATTAAGGACATTTATGCAAGATGAAGAAGGTGGAGACTGATAACCTTCAGGCTTTTTAGAAAAGTACATAGCACCAATAGGGTATACTGATGCTTCTAGACCACTGTTGCAGGAGAAGAGTCAGATCGCTCAGACAGATCTGATCTAGTAGTTAGTTTATTGCATTTTAATCAGTAAATTTAGGTATGTAAAATATTTAATAAGTACAGATGGATTGGGTGTCAATACTATTTACTACACTTAAAATTACTATGGGATACAGAGATTATCACTTAAGCTTACTATTCATATCGTAAAAGTTATATGCATGAAAAAAATGTCTCTTACGAACTCATCAACATCTGGTTTCAGGTAAGGGATCTCTCAGCCTCGAGGGGTAACCTTGAGAGGCAACCCTACTCAAGGGGAGATCACTGCCGTGCAGCCAGCTGCTGTGGAGGGAGAGCTCAACCGACCCTGATGGCTGCAGATATTTATAGCGTAAAGTGGTTGATTTGTAGTCAGATTTTCTGCTGTGTTTATACAGTTTTGGCTGCTTATCAACCCAGTCTCCAGCTAAACTGTGGGTTTTTTTGTTTTCATGCTGTGTTCTCACAGATAGCCTCACACAATAGGATTAACTTGGGCTAGGCCTACTTGCTGAGCATCTGCTTGGACCAAAGTTCAGTTAATTCAAACAAGAGGAGTGCATCCATCAGAAACATATGCGGTGTTAAACAGTTAGGGTGCTCCATCAGTCCCATCAGAGCATTTCCAAGCCCACCACCGCCTCCAGGAGTCTGCTGACTGCAGAAGTGATTCAGACTGAGGCACAGTCACAAAAACAGGATTATTGTCCTCTTCTGAAACACTGATCAGGAATAAGACATCTTCAGAGGGACACCAAACTTTGTATCTCTTTATTCCCCGTTTTTTTCCCCTTCCAAGTTATTCCCAATTACCAAAGTACTTTCTTTCTAACAGCTCCCTCCTGTTTATTCTTTCACCGTAGGTCCTAATTTTGCTGATTTATGCCCTTCCTTACTACCTGTGATAGGGTTGCCCTGGTAATTTCTCTCTTGACCAGTAATTCATGTTAATTTCTCCTTCTGTTGCACTGTTTCTTATTTCTGTCATTTCCCACGTTGCTGTGTTGTTAGTTCAACCACTAATCAAGGTTGTTCAAGTTGTATATCCTGTACCCCTTCTTTGCTATCTGTAAGACCTTGTAATTTTTCATGCTGTTATCTTCTTAGTGCAGCCACACTTCAGGGTCAACACTCCACATGTATGCCAAAACATAGTTAAAAAAACCCAGATGGCAAGAAAACTTCTTACAATCGCTTGTCAATGAACCGCTTTATGAAGTGTGGCACCAAATTGTTCTATAAGCAAGTCATTCTCTCCTCCACCAGTATTCAGTGTCCCGTGTTTGAAACTTTTCTTCTCCATCAGAAATGTGTTTCAATAGAAATGAATGATCCATTTTATGGATTATAAGATAATAATTTCACTTTCACTGTATCACATCCAGGATTTTCTTCTCAGTGGCCATTATTGCTGTCAGTAGAACTGAAGTTACAATAAGTCAGACCAGAATTCCTGTATAGTATTTTTCATAAAAGACAAAATCATGCTTAAAGGTCTTTGAAAGATGTTACCAAGTGACATCAAGATGTCACGATGTGTTTCCAGGAGCTGATGACATATAGGCACTAAGTAAGCAGCAATAGAACAGCAGTATGAATGCAGTCTTGTGATTAAAAGGTTTTTGCCTTCCATAAGATTATTACCAGGAAATCTAATAACCTTATACCCAGTTTGTACAAGAATTAAATATTTTACTCCTGAATACAGATATTTCAGATCACCATTTCTGACACCATTTATGTTGACTGCTAAATGATTTCTATATTGGCCCTTTAAACAGATGAATCACCACCAGCATCAATATCTACATTTGCTAAACAACAGATTGCATTTGTTTTCTTGGAACAGAGTCCCTACGAATTCCTTGAAAGAAGGTACTGTCATGTGTGTGGAGGAAAAATGGGCTATTCTGAAATGGTCTGTCCTTGGCATATGCCTTGGACCCCGTTTTCTGTCTTTTTGTATGTTGGTATATTTTTCTTCTGAGGAAGTCCCTCTTTCTTGGAAGGAAACTGCTGAATTAATTGCCATAATTTTATTCTTTGCTTCTGCTCCTCTTCCCATCTCTGAATGTTATGAAACAGATAATTATGCAGGGCTTAGCACACAGAGAATTCCAGTCTGCAAAATAAAATTATAATACTTTTCATGAGAGGTAGAATTACCAGCCTGCACCACATATGTTGTCATTGAGTAATGAAAATGTCCTAGGCCTCAGATTTTCTTGTGTGTACATGCAGTCTATCAGGCAGGAAACTCTGTCTGCAAAATAAAATGATTACAGGACTCTCACTCAGAGAGAGAATTAGTATTCAAGAGAGACAATGATTAATGAATGCTGCTCAGGGTTCTGCAGCAAGGTCTGCACAACTTGGGTCCCAAAATACAGATGGAGAACAACAGTGGGTTTAATTAAATAATGCAGGAAACACTAATTTTCTGCTGCTAACCACTTTAGCAGCCTTTCCCACAAAGGCAGGAAGAGTGAAAAACAATACCAGTACGGAGTGGAAATATTTGAATCTCTTTTACCACTGCATTTTCTCATTCTGAACTATGATGGTACAGAGCATTAAGCAGATATAGTCTTCCATTTAAAAATGTGAAGTCAGCTGCCTAGTACTAACTGGAGATGATCTATTGAATTCATAGTAATCTGTGTTTAAAAACACACATGAAAGCCTGGACCACAATTTTAAATTTTTGAATTTTCACTATCCCCTTAACTATAAATTGTGTTTGGCTTTATTTCAGCCAGATAATTAATTACAGACTGTATAAACACTTATATAAAAAGAAAAGATTCTTCCAGATTCTTATTGCCCAATGCTTCAATCTATCTAGATCCCTCTGCAAGGCCTCTTGACCCTCGAGGGAGTCAACTGCACATCCTGGTTTGGTATCTTCAGCAAACTTGCTAATGGTGCATTCAACTCCTGCGTCCAGATTATTGATAAAAATATTGAACAGAACTGGCCCTAGAATTAAGCCCTGAGGAACACTGCTGGTGACCAGTCACCAGCCAGATGTAGCCCCATGCACTACAATACTTTGAGCTCTGCCATCCAGCCAGTTCTTCACCCAGTGCACCATGTACCTGCTCATCTCACAGTTGGACAACTTGTCCAGAAGGATGTTGTGAAGGACAGTATCAAAAGCCTTACTAAAATCCAGAAAAAATACACCCACTGCCTTCCCTTAATCCATGAAGCGGGTGACTTTATCGCAGAAGGATATCAAATTAGTAAAACAGGACTTTTCCTTTGTTTCCACATTGACTCTGCCTGATGATTGCATTGCTCTTTGAATGCTTTTCAGTAGTACCCAGTATGATCTTCTCCATAATTTTTCTGGGTACTGAGGTTAGACTAACAGGTCTGTAGTTTCCTGGGTCTTCCCTCATGTCCTTTCTTGTAAATTGAAATAACATTGGCTAGCTTCCAGTCCAGGGGCACCTCACCAGACTCCCAAGACCTTTGGTAGATGACTGAGAGGGGTCTTGCCATAATATCCACTACTTCCTTCAGTACTCTGGGATGAATCCCATCAGGCCCCATGGACCTAGGAACATTCAGCCGATACAACTGCTCCTTTACAATTTCAGTGTCCACAAATGGGAAGTCACTGTTCCTGCAGTCATGGTCCTTCAACTCAAAGGACCAGGCAGCCCAATGTCTATTGACATTATTAAAGACTGAGGCAAAAAAAAAACGTTGACTGCTTCTATTTTTTCTTCATCCCTCTTTGTCAGGTGACCCTTTTCAACAAGTATGAGTCCAAGGTTTTCCTTGGACCTCCTCTTGCTATTAACGTACTTTAAAAAGCCTTTCTTGTTGTCTGATACAACACTGGCAAGTTTCAACTCTAGTTCAACTTTAGCTTTTCATGTCTTCTCTCCTGCATATGTGAACCACAGCTCTGTAATCTTCCTGCAAAGCCTGACCTTACTTCCAGAGATCACAATTTCTTTTTCCTCTTCAGCTGCATGAGGAGTTCCCTGTTCAGCTAAGCTGGTCTTCTGCCCTGTTTTCTCAACTTATGAGGCAATGGGATTGCCTGCTCCTGTCATTTTAAAAGGTAATTCTTAAAAACTGACCAGCCCTTGTGGACTCCTAAGCCCTCAAAGGCAGTTTCCCAGGGGACACTGCTAAGTGCTCCCTGGGTAGCTTAAAGTTTGCTCTCTTGAAATCCAGGGTAGCAACTCTGCTGACATTTTTTCTCATTACACTGAAAATTTTAAACTCAACCATTTCATGATCACTGTGCCCAAGACAACCACCTACCATCACATCCCCCACGCGTCCTTCTCTATTCACAAATAACAAGTCTAGGAGGACATCTTTCCCAGTTGGCTCACTGAGTACTTGTGACAAGAAATTATCTTCAACAAAGTTCAGGAGTTTCCCAGACATGCTTGTCACAGCAGTATGGTATCCCTAGTTGTTGTCTGGGAATGTGAAATCTCCCATAAGGACAAGGGCTACTGATCCAGAGATTTCTCTAATTGCCTATAGAATAACTCATCAGTGCTATCATCTTGGTTTAGTGATCAGTAAGAGACACCCACTATGACATCTGTTTTGTTTTTAATCCCCCTAATCCTCTCCCAGAGGCTCTCAACCACATCATCGCTAACTGTAAGGGCTGTACAAGCAAACCTCTCCTTTACATACAGCGCAACTCCTCCACCTATACCTCCTGGACAGCCTGTAGTGCTCCATCCCAGCACTCCAACTGTGGGACTCATTCCACCAAGTCTTGCTGATATCAATGACATCATATCTCTGTGAACTGACCAACGCTTCCAGTTCATCCTGTTTGTTTCTCATATTATGTGTGTTCATGTACAAGCATTTTGTATGTGTTCCTAAGCTCTCAGTGTTCCTTCGAGCAGTGTAAATGCTCCCATTAGCATTGCCACCCTCAGGTGATGCCATGCCAACCCTTGGCTTAGCTTCAGCTCTCCTGATAGTATTCCCTTCCCCCACTGATTCTAGTTTAAAGCCCTCTCAATCAGTCCTGGCAGCTTAGGAGCACAGAAGCGTTTTGCCCAGCTTAGGAGCACAGAAGCGTTTTGTCCCCAGGGGGACCTGAACTGGCCTGTGTAATTCTTCATATTTTTTTGTGTTAGAAAGTTAGAAAGTTAGAAAGTTAGAAAGTTATTAAACTTAGGTTTAGAAAACTAAAAAATGTGTTTTCACTGGCTGCGCAGGACCTCCTAAATATGTTTCCTAAAGGGACACAACCTGAGACAACATTATGTTTTTTGTTTTATGTATTCTTATTATATACTACTGATGTACAGAAGAGTAATTGATCTTCTCCTGACTCTATAATTTACCTTCTTTTCAAAACTTTCTTAAAGTCTGCCCCTGCTCTCCTGGTTACTAATTGTACCAGGGGAGGAGAATGGCTGGACAGGACACACTAAGAGTTAGTGAAAATCCATGTTATCATATTAAGAACAAAAGCTTTTATTGGTAAGATTGAAATTTATGTCTCAGGATCTAACTTTGGGATGTTTACCTTGACATTCTTTAAGGAAATTCTCTTTTCCACAAAACATCTCCTGAAAACAATTTGTCTTTGAAATAATCACTTTCTTTTTTTTTTTTTTTTTCTTTTCTGCTAAGGGACATTCAAAATTCACTAATACTGTGAAACACCCATGTCCATTCAGAGAACAGAGCTCACTTAAGGGTATTGAAATTTTCCATAGAGACATATGGAATAATAGGAGCAGATGTGATTACATATAGCAGAATCTTTTCTGCACAGAGCTATCCAGATGTGAAAAATTTCTTACAGAAAAGGGGACATTTACAGAAATATTAAATAATACTCTAATATTTAAAACATCCAAGTGTTGTTTAAAACTTTGTAAACTACAAAAACAAATAAAGAAAATAAATAATTCTAGTCTTGTAAAATGGCTCTGAAACCTGAATGTCCAAACCCATAAAAATTGTTTTAAATGAAACCTTTGTTTCTACTCTATTACAAAAAATGCTGTATGATACTAGTTGCCTCCCTCTCCTATTTCAGATGTACAATTGTTGTATGTTATTAATTTTTATTCTGTTTTCTGCTCATAAGAGTGAAATTTATTGTGACTGGAAGGAGGAAAATCTCACCCTGTTTAACACTCTGTACTTACATTGTGACATCCAAAACACAATCAAGATTTTAGGCTCTGATGAGACTCCGCTGAGTGCAAAAGAGGAATGGGGCCTCAAGAATGGGCCAGTCCTTAGGGCAGTTCTGCAGTGTTAAATATCCCGTCACATTTACAAAATATGAGGGGCAGTTGCTCTTGATCACTCAGCTGGTGATGTCTTTGAACATAATGTGTACAGTAAACCATCCTGTTGACGTACCATGTACACTAAGATCATACCCTAGCTCTAACTTTCTCAAATACACTATATTAAGTATGGCTTAATTATAGTCCCTCTTTTTCTTAAGGAGCCTTGATGACTATTAGCAAATTTTAATTCTCACTGCACTTGCTGGCACTAACAAAAACTGGCCAGAAACTTGACTGATAAAAATAAAAATCTAAATATATAAAAAATCTGAATATTTTCTAACATTTTGTAACAGTTCTCTCTTTTTTTTTTTTTTTTCAAGTAATGGTGACTAAGAAAAGCCACTTTATTATTTTAATGCTGCCTATTAGCAATGAAGAAAAATAAGAGAAGCTTAAAAGTTTGTGGGAAACAGTGAGGATGTCAGGTACACTCTGCCAGTAAAACGATTGCAGTGCATCGTGCCTTTTGCTGTGTGAGAGGCCCAGATGGAGTTATTCACTTTCTCCCTTGGTCATTACCGCTTCCCAGACATAAATGAACAAATTCCTAAAGGACTTGAACAGGTAAGATATATAGAATATACTAAAGGACAGAGTAATTCCTTCATTGGGTTTGACCTGAGAGGACACTCAGTGGTACACAGTACAGAATTTCAGCTGTGAGAAAGATAAATGAAAGTACTGATGAAGTTATGAGTTGCGGTTAACAAATAATTTTCAAAGGAAAACTTTTGTGAGGGAAGCAGGAGACAGCAAGAAAAATTTCATCTTCTGTCAGGAAAACCAACCACAAAATCTCTGACAGAAGGCACCTCGCCAACAGGGTGAACGTCAGCACTGTAGCTGTTTGCATGGAAGCTTGCTGACAAGACAGTCACTAAAAAGGAATCAGAGAAGCTGAATGAAGACAAATCTAAATTAAGCAGCAGCAAACAGCTCATTCTTACTTTCTGTGAGAATCAGTTGGCAAGTGCCACTCTCCCTCCACTCCCCTGGAAGGTGCTTGATAGTGGCTATATCCACCCATAACCTTCTGCACCAGCTATGCCAGCTGAGACTTCTGTTTCTCATTTTCGAAGCCTTTTTTTTCCCTTCCTCCCATACCAATAAAGACTGTTAGCTGACTGAAAAAAATAAATCACGCTTGGTGTTACTATTCTTCTGCTTTTATCTGCTTTTGAGAGTAGGGTCAGGACCTCTGGAATAAGAGATGTATCCTCCAGAATGAATACAGGCTTATACTACAGGGTGCTTCTCTGCTAGCTGCATGAATAATATGTTACAATAAACCAGAGCAATAGACTGTCACGTTTTTCATTATTTATTCATTACATTTTTATAGTAAAAATCTTCCACAGGTTGTCAGCAAAGATCCAGCCTTCCACATCATCCATCTCCCAGTGGGTCTGGTTAATCTACTTCAGGAGCAGGCTTTTAAAGTCAAAACAAACCAGTGTATTATATTTCTAGAAGAACCACCAGTCCTCTTTTAAAAAGCAATTGTGATACAGAAACCAAAGATATCCTTCTTTTATCTTAGCTTTTCATTGTAAAGGACAGAACAAATAAAGATTTTAAAAATGAACATATAAAGTAGGTCTAGTGGAAAAAATCAAGGTCAAGATTTTGCAAGGTTTAATTACGATAACTTCTAATGATAGTTTTCTGTTCCAGGAGTATAAATCTGCTCTGTGAAAGCTCTGTCTCTTGACTGTTTAGCTTTTAGGTAGACTGAATGCATCCGTACTGAAAACACACATACAAACACAGACATATCTTCACCAGTGTTATATTTGGCAGTAATTTGTGTATCCTAAATATTCCTTAGGCAAAGAATTAACAAGATTAAAAACATGGAAAACACGATACCTCAGGAAGAATCAATGGGACAGAAAAGTTATTTCTACTTTTGTGATTGGCCGCTTATTTTAAGTTACGAAATTATGTGATCTTTCTGCAATCCTCTATTCTCTTGTAGTCTTGCCAACATTTTCAATGCCTGAAGATAATGAACCCAAGCACAGCTTCTGCCCATGAAGGAGCGCCTTGACTCCTTCAACTCCAATACTAAATCTTTAAGCCACAGCTCTCCTGCTTCATTATTTTACTGTCTGAAAGTAACCTGAATCTACTCTGAAAGAGAATTAGGAATTTTAGGGAAATAGTTGCAGCCAGCACTAAACTAGGGTGAACAAAGATATTTTTTTCTGATAAAATACTGTCCTCCTGGTAAAAGACGGGACTTTATCCCAGTCCTCTGTTTAGAAAGAAAACTGAAAGAGAAACTGCATGGGCTCCCATAACAATAAGGATCAGTCTTTAATCTCTACTGTATCAAGAAAAAATAACGACATCAACAATAATAATAAAATAATAATTATATTAATAATAATAATAACAACAACAACAATATGAACAGATAAAGTGACTACAGATTTCTGTGACAGAAAGGGCTGGTGGGGGATGTGAAGGCTAAGGGCAGCCTTGGCTGCAGTGACCATGAGATGGTGGAGTTCAGGATCCTGAGAAGAGGGAACAGGGCAAGAAACCAAGATCACAACCCTAGACTTCAGGCAGCAGACTTTGGCCTCTTCAGAGAATCTGCTTGACAGAGTCCCATGGGATAAGGCCCTGGTGGGAAGAGGGGTCCAAGAAAGCTGGTTGATATTCAAGGATCACCTCCACTAAGCTCAAGATGAACACGTCCCTAAAGTAGGTAAGCAAGGCAAAATGCCAGAAGGCCTGCATGGATGAACAACAAGCTCTTGGCAAAACTCAAACACAAAAAGGAAGTATACAGAAGGTAGAAGCAGGGACAGGTAACCTGGGAGGAGTATAGAGACACTATGTCAGCATGCAGAGCCATGGTTAGGAAAGCCAAGGCTTACCTGGAGTTTAATGTAGTGAGCGTTGTCAAAGTTAACAAGAAAGGCTTCTGTCACAGAGGCAAATGAAAGACTAAGGAAAATATGGGCCCACTGCTGAATGGGGCAGGAGCCCTGGTGACACAAGACATGGGAAAGGCTGAAGTAGTGAATGCCTTCTTTGTCTCAGTCTTAATAAGACCAGCCTTCTGAAATCCCAGGTCTCAGAGATCAGGGGGAAAGTCTGGAGCAAGGAAAAGTTATCCTTGGTGGAAGAGGATCAGATTAGGGAATACTGAAGTAAACTGGACATACCTAAGTCCTGATAGGATGCACCCACGAGTGCTGAGGAAGTTGACTGAAGTCATTACAAGGCCACTCTCAGTAAACTTTGATCACAGAGACTGGGAGGAGTGCCTGAGAACTGGAGGAAAGCAAATGTCTCTCTTGTCTTCAAGAGGGCAAGAAAGAGGACTTGGGGAACTACAGGCCAGTCAGCTTCACCTAAATCCCTGGGAAGACGAGGAATCAATTAATCCTTGAAACCATTTCCAGGCACATGAAGGACAAGAAGGTGATCAGGAGTAGTAGCTTGACCAACCTGATAACCTGTTATGATGACGTGTCTGGCTTGGTAGCTGAGGGGAGAGCAGTAGGTATTTTATACCTTGGCTTTAGTAAGACTTTCAACACTGCCTCCCATAACATCCTAAAAGACCTTTTTACTGTGAGGTTGACTGAGCACAGCAATAGGTTTCCCAGAGATATTTGGAGTCTCTGTCCTTGAAGATGTTAAAAAACTTACTAGACATGATCCTGGCCAACCTGTTCTAGGTGATCCTGCTTGAGCAGGGGGCTTGGGCAAGGTGGCCTCCAGAGGTCCCTTCCAACCTCAGCCATTCTGTGATTCTGTGACACTTGCAGAAGCACGTGACAATGAAGGAGTCTCCCTAAATCTAAGAATGTGAAAACCAATTTGCAGCATCCAGACCCAAATGAAGGTAATCTTACGTGTTCATGGAAAGAAAGTAGTAAAAAAGCCAAGATCTTGGAATTATTTTAAGGTTCCTTATGACTCTCAGACAGCAAAGGTACAAGCACCAATGTTCAAAAGCATCAAGAAAATCTTGTTATTAAAGAACTAAAATTGACAGCAGTAATAGCAGTGAGAAAACAGAAGCAGCACAAGGTTTAAAATGCCATTTCAGTGATATTGAAGCTGATGGATTAGCTGACAAAATCAAGGAACACCACACAAAGCAGAGGACATGAATCTCTGAAACACTCATTTGAGATAGGATGTAAGGTCTGACTGAGAGCCTCATTTACACAGGTTTACCTTTTGGATGAAGACTAGTTTTGTAAGCAAGTTCATACGTCTGCACTGCATTTTGAAGAGCAACTGCTCTTCTTTGCCATCAAGCTTTAAGAATTATTTTTTTAAACAATAATTCTTATTTCAGAGCTGAGGCATAGAAGGCAACAGAATTTAATATTTTTAAAATACTTAAATCTAAATGCATAGCACTTGAAAATACTTGTCAGTAAAAACGAATGTCTCAAAACCTATATGGTACATGTTCATGACCCTTGACATGTCTTTTAAAACATCCTTTTTTTAATGATGATAAATGTAAACCAATACCATTCATCAGATGTAAAAGCTAATTTTTAAAGTCAGCTGCGTGAGAGCAAAATTTTACTTGTTAGATCATCTTAAAAATGTGAAGGCTATCCTGAGCTTTCAATGTCTTTCCTAATGTTATCCACCAAGACCTCTCCCAGACAATTGGAAAATCTGGTCTTGACGCTGAACTCCAACCTGTGTTTTACAAATAAGCCCTCTTTCACCACCCTCAGCATGAACACCCCCCCCGCCTCTCCCGGCAATGTTCAAAATACCAAATTCAGTGTAAGATATTTGACTGTTTCACAAGGGGCATTGTATTGCATTGTGGCCTCAAATCCAACTCTAAATTGCAGAGGCTTCAGGATAACATGCTGCCTACAGTACATTAAGAAATTGCAATGTGTCTATATAGACTATGTGATGGCTGAGTATTCTCTCCTGAAATATTATTGTTTCAACAAGCTCCAATTGTGTCCCCAACACGACAAAATACTCCAGAGTGATCACACTTAGCAGGGAACCAGTTCTATTAAGATTTGCTTGCCATGCCCATATCATGTCACAGCTGCAGTCTCTGTAGCAACCATCAGTGCTGAAAGTCTCAGAGATGTGAAACAGAAGTATATTTAATTGCCTTCTGAGCCATCATTTAAAGCACCAGGGAAAGAATTGCATTTTCCACATTACACAGAAGAAAATTAAAGCAGTCTGTAGTATGTCTGCTCAAGTTGAGAAAAAAAGAGAAATCTGGAAAAACTAATTCATCTGTTTTTGTCCTAATTCTGCTGCAGAACACCTAGCACAAAAGCAGAAGTCAAAACAGGATATCCCACAAGTATTTGATAAATCTATAGTGTCCTGCAGTCAACAGAGGTGGCAGATACATTAGTAAAAAAGGAATGACTACACAGGTAACAGTGCTAACGTAGAATGGGTTATGATAATCTCTTTGCATGCTGGAGAGTTACTATGAATTTTCTGGTTTCTAAATTGGCTTAGACTGAATCTGAAAGTTATTGTACTTGCACAGATCCCAAGCATTTAATCTGATTATCTGTTTCTGCAACTTAAAAGAAATATTTGCTTTTCAAAAAGTGTTATCTTTACAGATAAGTGTGGGTTGTGGGTTTTTTCTTTTTTTTTTTTTTTTTTTTGTTCTTCTTTACTATGACTTCCAGCCTAAGAATTTATACATTTTGCTAAACTTCAGACAGCAAAAAGTCCTTGCTGTGAAAAGAAGGATCTTCACTCAGAATACTGATCATGAAATACATGTGTAAATACTGAGATCTCTAAAAATGCTTTAGGGCCTCTATCTATTTGTGTTCATTCATGACTACATGGTTCTGATGGATGATGTTCAAAAATATGTTAATTTCTCATCACCATTGTCAAAGTTCTTGACTGACTAGTTAAACTGGAAATTATAAAGAAGCTCTGAAGGCTATTGCTCACTGTAGTTTCCATGTAAAGAGCTTGATGTAATTAATCTTCAGTACTGTATATGCATTAATAAGGACCACATTGGAACAAAAAATACTGGCCTAAATTTGAACTGAAACATTGAATTTTAAAATAGCCACATAACTTACAGGACCTCTGCGAACTCGTCAGTACACCTGCACAGCACTGGTCAGTTCTGGGTGCAGGTGGATGTCATCCAGGTCTGATCTGAAGGTGCAATGTAACAAACCATCTCAAGATTTGACCATGTTCTGGAAACTACAGGGCTGTCAGGCCCTTTGTATTTCAGATCTTTCTTGTTGCATGCTGACTGTGAAAGCCAGCAGAATAGATATGCCTGACAGTTTAAAAGACTGTGGAGATACCAATTATTTGACATTAAAGGATGCTACTTCATACAACTGTACTGGAAGGCAAAATCCCTCCTGAGCTCCAGGACTGATCCATTAGCCAAAAAGACAACAGTGCTGGCAGTATCATCAAAACTTTTGTAGGACAAAGGCCTCCAGTCCTAACGTGATATTATGATGCTGCCCTAGACAGCCTTTCTGACTCACTTTCTCTCTGAGGTGAGGTTATAGCTAGTGAATTAGTCAGCAACTGCTGTATAAGTCAAAGACGTATTTGCAAATTAAACTGCCTGAGCTTGACAGCAGCAGCTACACTTAGAATTCTAGAAGGCCTTAATAAAGAGTTTGGAATTGGTCCTTTTCCACCTAAAATATCATAAAATACATACTGCTGCTGTAACAAGCAACCCAATCAGAGTCTATTTTACTACAAAGCCTATTTGGCTTGGCTAGACTTAAATGATGATGCTATAGGTAGGCAGAAGGTGGGTTGTATGTCCAAGGACAAACCTATGGGTTTTAAGAGCTCAGAGCTCCTCTGAGTATGTGTTTATGGCAGAAAGGTGGGAAACTAAATTTTCAATAGGATTCTGGGAATGGAATGGAAGGGAAGGATAGTTGGAAGGGACCTAGAACAATCATCTAGTCCAACTGCCTTACCACTTCAGGGCTGACCAAAAGTTAAAGCATTTTATTAAGGGCATTGTCTAAATGCCCCTTCAACACTGACAGGCATGGGGCATCGACCACCTTTCTAGGCAGCCTGTTCAGTGTTTGACCACCCTCTTCGTAAAGAAATTCTTTCTAATGTCCAGTCAGAACCTCCCCTGATGCAGCTTTGAACCATTCCCATGCATCCTATCTGGATCCCAGGGAGAAAAGCTCAGCACCTCCCTCTCCTCTTCTCCTCCTCAGGAAGCTGTAGAGAGCAATGAGGTGTCCCCTCAGCCTCCTTTTCTTCAAACTAGACAAAAGAAAAGACTAGACTAGAAACAAGAGGCAAGATCTTCATGGGCTTGAATCACATTGAAAAGAGAACTTCAGGATTTCTGGAGAAGAGATTTGCATCATCTTTGTTCATTCTTACAGTGTTCAGGGAATGTGACCCGTTAGAAAGGTTTGGGAAGGGAAGGAGGGTAAATGTATCAAGAATGTACTTGTCTCACATCAATGACTTCTCATCTGAATAGAGCTGTTTGAGTCAAAAGGTCAATGCTATTAAGCTCCTGCTTGCCTTTCTGAGAAAGACAAAAACTTCATAGCAGCTTATCATCCACAAGCATAACCTTTCATCTTACAATCAAATTGAGCTGTGGTCTGCAGCACTAACTGATAAAAAAAATCTGTGAATTGAATAATATGTTTCTTAAACGGTATTAGACCAGCTTTGCCTGCTTTTTGCTCCTAAACTGTGTGGGAAAACTGGTGAATGAGCCTTTAGGAAAGAAACTGTATGTACATTACAGCTTATACCTATCATCGCAAATAGAACTGGTAACACAGTTTGCATGCCACACTGATCATGTTTACAGTATTTGCCACACAGGCATTTAGAAATGTCTCTATGACAGAGAAAGGCATATTATTCTATTATATGCCCCTAAGTCATGTAGCTTTTCTAATAATGTCTGTCCACAACGGATATTTAACTATCCATTAAATGACTTGAGGCACAAAGAAGTAATGGATGGCCTTTAAAAATTTACCTGCCTTTATAAAAAATCTAAATCTTGTATTTAAGTGTCCAAGAAGCAGTTTTAACACTGCTGCCCTGATCAATGCTTATTGTCAGCATGTTGAAATAAGTCCTTAAGCATTTTTAGAAAAACTTAAAGACAGTACTCCAGTACTCAGTCCACATTTACGAACAGATTTTGTGTATTCAGGCCAACTCTTGTCCCTTTCTTGTTCCTTTGGGTTAACAGAACCAACATGGAAAGTTGCACAGGGCTCCTGAATTATGTTCCTGGTAGATAATGTTGTTCTTGCTGTCTATTGTGAAGAAGGTGATTGAGGATTAAATAATCCACTATACACTGTCTCCCCTGGAATCAAAGTGATTTGGAACAAAAACACAGTCCCAAGTCTGCAGTGAAAAAGTAGCAGAAACAGAAAAATCAGGAGCTGTTTATTAAGCAAATCATTTAGACACACTCTTCCCCACTTTGGGTTCTGGACTTCTGTACTTTGTCCCATAGTCCTGGTCAGGGAAACTGAGAGAAAGAGCAGCCTGAAAAAATTGCAGGATTTGCCACAGGTTCATTCGACCCAGCTGAAAATGAACTCTTCATGAGCACAGCATTTGGTCGCTAAAGAGTATCCAAAAAATGAATTTGTTGTTACATCCCTCTACTGTAATCCCATAGCACAGAGAAATATGTCATCTTCTCCTGACTTTAAACCGCGGATATCCAGCAGAAGCTACACAGTCATGCTGCTACTGGAAGTCTCAATGAAACAAGCAGAGGGTTTTTGCATGAAGTCATAGACAGAGGCACTCTGAGGGATAAATGAAATTCTGCTTCCTTCACTGCTCCTCTGTGCTGGTAGCAGAATGCAGCTGGGGAGATCCATGGGCAAATTTTAGCTCTAAGCAAATGTATCAAAGTATTGCAAGAATAAAACAGATATTAAAGATAGGTGAAGTAAAATCATAGAATCATAGAATCATAGAATGCTTTAGGATGGAAGGGACCTTTAAAGGTCATCGGGTCCATCTGCCCTGCAATTGGCAGGGACATCTACAACCAGATCAGGTTGCTCAGAGCCCCATCCAGCCTGTCCTTGAATGTTTCCAAGGATGGGGCATCTACCACATCTCTGGGCAACCTGTTCCAGTGTTTCACCATCCTCATCATGAAAAATTTTTCTCTTATATCTAGTCTGAATCTATCCTCTTTTACTTTAAAACCATTACCCCTTGTCCTATCACTATTGGCCCTGCTAAAATGTTTGTCCCCATCTTTCTTATAAGCCCCCTTTAAGTACTGGAAGGCTACAGTAAGGTCTCCCCACAGCCTTCTCTTCTTCAGGCTGAACAACCCCAGCTCTTTCAGCCTTTCCTCACAGCAGAGGTGCTCCATCGCTCTGATCATTTTTGTGACCCTCCTCTGGACCCTCCCCAACAGATCTATGTCCTTCTTGTACTGAGGACTCCAGAGCTGGCCACAGTACTCCAGGTGAGGTCTCACCAGAGGGGCAGAATCACCTTCCTCAACCTGCTGGCCCTGCTTCTTTTGATGCAGCCCAGGATACAATTGGCTTTCTGGGCTGTGAGAGCACATTGCTGGCTCATGTCCAGCTTTTTGTCTATCAGTACCCCCAAGTCCTTCTCAGCAGGGCTTGTAAATGTACCTGGAAAATGTCCTTGTCAGACTGCTGCAAGTTAAAAGTGAAATCTCTGGAATTCATATTGTAGCAAAACCATAACATCAATATATTTAGGTCATTCATGAATTTGATTCAAAATACTAAATATGTCACATTTGTTGATATCAGTTCTCAGTTTTCAATTCTGTGTTTGGATTTTATTGTCTAGAATTCACAGAAAAAAATCCATAGTCCCCCAAAACAGTAATTACTGGTATTCCTGAGAATGAGGTCAGTGATCATAGATGCACAGTGGCTGAACACACTTTCAAGGACTTGAAAAAGAGTACTGTGAAGTAAACACGAGAGAATAATTTCCATACTGATTGGGTTTCCAAAGGCTGTTTCTGACTAGTTTTAGGTATATCTATATTTAGTTATAAGGGTAGAATAAGTGTGGGAATGATAGTTAAATACTGAAACTGAGTAAGCTGAAAAGGTAATAGAGACTGTCTTCTAATGAGCGTTGTGTTCCTTTCTTTGTATTAGCAAAACAGTTAGTCCTCACTTTTCTTACTGTTGTTTTTTCACCATTATTTTCCCTAGGATTTTATATTCCTTGAATTTAAGGCAATGATTTTTCAAACAGCAACTGTTTTCAACTGAGTACTTAACCTTTCTGTGGCAGATTTTGCCACGATCCTGTACCTGAGTGGTGGTACACTCCTGAAGAGTGATGGTACCCTGCACCAGCAGGAAGTCCTCCTCCTTCTGGAGCCCTGGGGTGTGTAGTTTTAAAAGTTTTCCTGTTGGGCAAGGCCAACAACGACCCTTTACTTTTCTCAGACTCTTAAGGCTATTATTGATTGCATTACAGGTACTGTAGATCTTCCGAGTGCTGTGGTCAACAAAGAAACTCCAAACAGAAGACAGCTTATTTACTCTGCTAGTTGCATTTATTCTTGTCAGTGTCTCATATTAAGGTGTCATGGTAGTTTTACATTTGATGAAACATGTTAAATTGAGAAGAATGAGGACATGGATCAAGCATACTTGAAAGTAGGCAATGTGTCCAGTAGGTTTCTTCATGTCACCACCTCTCAGAGAAGAATAATGTCAAATCCAGTAGAGTTCTATTAGAGTCTGGAAGTTCCCAAAAAACTTGTGTTACTCTTTTTTTTTTATGAATCACCAGTATGTACTCACTTCAGGCTTATAAGGATTTGTACTACTGGAATTGTCTTGTTTGTCTAACAGCCTCTTTTCCATGCTTCATGCTTTGTCTAATATCTCTGTTTCGTGGCTTAATATTATCCTTTTTCACAGTAACTAATGCCTACCCTACTTCACTGAAATGTGGTGTATTATGTAAATGAATAAACAGCCCAGAGTCTGAGACTCTGCATCCTTAATTTTGAAAGTCTTATTCGTCCTGAATAATAATCAATGAATATGTTAGTGGAACTCTGTGAAAAGATAACATTCATCCCATCAGAAATAGAGTTAAGTCCACCATTGCATTCGGAGCTGCAACGGCAGCAGAGACATGACTGCAGACTCTAACAATCCTCTTGGGGTCTTTGGGCAGGTTTTTCTGCACCTACTGCTACCCTTTTTACTGTCCAGTATTTATAGCTTTCTCTTCTGATACCTGTGATCATTAGATGTATCTCAAACCTAGCTGATAGGACAAACTGTTGAGGGCAGTAAATACATATTTTTACTTACTGTAAAGCAGACTGCAAATTTACACTGCTATATATGCATTTCTTACTAATATGCTCTTTTAAAACATGTCAACGTGACATATATACAGTTTGGGTTTGATTTTCAAACAAGAGAAACAATTTTATCTTATTGCTTCCCTCAGTTAAGTTGAACTTCATCTTATTAAACTGACACAATTGAGCACTGTAATCTACTTTTGGGAATATTTCAAATTTAGAAGATAACAATTTGACAGCATTATGAAGCTTCAGGATGGGAGAACACAGAAAAAAGAGGAAAAAACATTGATGTGTATATATATATATATATATATATATATATGGTAACTTTAAATATACATACAATATGTCTAGACATCTTTTTTTTGGAAATAGCTCAGAATACCTGCCAGGTAGCTAAATTTGATCTAGTTCCAAAATAATAGACTAGGTCTGACTCTTAACAGAAGCCTGTTCAAGACTTAGCATAGCATTGCATTGCGAAAAGACACATCAGCACTCTTGAGATTGTAATTCATAGCTGGAAGGGCTCAGGAGAAAGAGCTCAGAAGAATTCAAGAGCATTCTTTAAATAAAAATACACAGTAGTCAACCAGAGTTAAAGAGGCAATTGTTACATGAATATAGCTATAGGTCTCCTCAACTCTATATCTTATCCCAAGACAAAAGGATAAGCAGAGGAAAAGATATAGGCATATATATGCACAAAGGCAATGCCAATAAGTAGCACTCCCCCTACCACTTATAAAAATTATTAATGGTAATCTTATACACATTCAGTATTGCTCTGCTTGTGGGTTTGGGTTTTTTTTTTTTTGGTTGGTTGGTTGTTGGTTTGGGTGGGGGAGGGGTTTGCGGGTTTTCTCTGATTTTGTTAGGTTACTTTTTCTGCAGGTAAATGAGTCAATTACATCAAAATCTTCAAAGTCAGAATACAATCTGGATGTAGTGATGGATATTGGAGAATTCATGTATTTCACCTGTATGTAGAAATCAGAAAACAGGTCTCATTCCAGTTTTTAGGGACAGGATTTTTCTTGGTATCCTAAAATGCTTACATACACACAACTATCCATGATGTAGAATTTTGGATCACCTGCCAAGATCTGCATTTCCACTTCAATAACAGTTGCTTCTCTTCAACAGTGTCACAGAATCATAGAATGGTTAAAGTTGGAAGGGACCTCTGGAGGTCCCTTCATCTTGTCAAGCAGGGCCACCTAGAACCGTTGCTCAGGACCATGTGTAGACAGCTTTTTTAGTATCTCTGAGGTGGGAGACTCTACAACTTCCCTGGGCAATCTATTCCAGTGCTCAGTCACACAGCAAAAAACTGTTTCCTGATGTTCAGATGGAAACTCTTGTATTTCAGTGTGTTCCCATTGTCTGTTGTCTTGTCACTGGGCACTACTGGAAAGATCCTGACTCCATCCTCTTTGCATGCGCCCTTCAGGTATTTATATACATTGATGAGATCCCCCTGAGCCTTCTCTTCTCTAGGTTAAGTAGTACCAGCTCTTTCAGCCTTTCCTCATAGGAGAGGTGCTCCAGTCCCTTAATCATCCTTGTGGCTCTTCATTGAACTCCCTCCAGTATGTCCATGTCTCTCTTGTATGGAAGAGCCCAGACTTGGACACAGCACTGCAGGTGTGGCCTCACCAGGGCTGAAAAAAGGGGAAGGAACACCTCCCTCAGACTTCCTGGCAATGCTTTGTCTACTGTAGCTGAGGATACCATTTGCCTTCTTTGTGGCAAGGGCACATTGCTGGCTCATGTTCAACCTGGTATCCACCAGGACCCCCAGGTCCTTTTCTTTGCAGCTGCTTTCCAGCTGGGTGGCCCCCAGCATACAGTGGTGCATGGAGTTATTCCCCCCCAGGTTCTGGACTTTGTACTTCCCTGTGTTGAACTTCATGAGGTCCCTGCAGCCCATTTCTCCAACCTGTAAAGAACCCTCTGGATGGCAGGGATATGATCCTCTGGTGTATCAGCCAGCCACTCCTCCCAGTTTGGTGTTGGCTGCAAACTCTGCCCCATCATACAGATTGTTAATAAAGATATTAAACAGGACTGGACTCAGTAGTGATTCACTGAGGTACACCGCTAGGCAGTGGCCTCCAACTAGACTTTGTGCCACTGATCAACGCTCTCTGGGCCTGGTCCTTCAGCCAGTTTTCAACCCACCTTACCATCTACTCATCCAGCCTATACATTAACAGCTTCTCTATGGGGATCTTACGGGAGACAGTGTTAAAAGCCTTACTGAAGTCCAAGTAGACAATATCCACTGCGCTCCCTTTGTCTACCAGGCCAGTCACTTCATCATAGAACTTTATCAAGTAGATCAAGCATGACTTCCCCTTGGGGAAGCCATGCTGACTATTTCTGGTGTCCTTTATGTGCTTGGAAATGGTTTTAAGGACTAGCTGCTCCGTCACCTTCCCAGAGACCGCGGGGAGGCTGACTGGTCTCTAGTTCGCTGGGTCCTCCTTCTTACCCTTCTTGAAGATGGGGGTGACATTTTCTTTCCTCCAGTCTTTGGACACTTCTCCCAGTCACCATGATCAATAAGAGATTGTCAAGAGTGGCCTTGCAATGACATCTGCCAACTCCTTCAGCACTTGTGGGTGCATCGCATCAGGGCCGATAGACTTATGTATGTCCAGTTTGTTTAAGTATTATCTGACCTGATCGTCTTTGCCCAAGGTACATCTTCCTTGCTCCAACTTTTTTCCCTGGATATCTGAGTAGCTCTGTCTGTTTTGTTAGGGTTTTTTGGTTTGTTGGTTTGTTGGTTTTTTTTTTTTTTTGGGGGGTGGGGGTTGGCATTGAAGAATTTCAGCTTGATGGACATTTTCAAGCCATGTCTCTATAGAAATACAGAAACATTCAGCTTTGTGTGATTTAACAATGTATCCTGAAGTGAATTTGGGAAATACAGCCCAAAGATACCAGGCGTACCCTCCGTAGTACTCAGCCCAGTCCCATGAACAACAGACTAACAATTATGTAGTCTCATATAAATGCATGATATGGCACCTAGATCCAGATGTCCATACTCTATGGATTTACAGCTACATTTCAGTGACAATTTGGCAATCTTTGCACTATGCTTCATCGCATGGTAGAGACATGCCCTTAGGCAGCAAAAGGCAAGAAATACTTACTGGGTCATATTTGAATGACACCAATGTCTGTCTGATTGGTGTCAGTCAGATGTTTTTTCTTTTTGCTGAGACTGCATTCACTGCAAAACACTGCTTAGCTACGTGGCTAACCACAAAGTAAGACATGAGCTAAGATTTCAAAGCAAAACAAGATAAAACCCTCCTGCCTTCATAATCTTCTGCTTTTTTACTTCTCCAGACCTGAAGGTATTGTGTCCTATGCCATTCATTTCAATTATTAAATAGAGACATGGTGTGCTCATTCAAAAATCTGAGAAGCTGCTACTTTTAAACATTCAGCAGTACATATGAAAAAAAAAAAACAAAACAGAAAAATAAGTAGTGTTTGTCAAAAGTTGGAGAGGTAAGCCTTAAAATTCTTTAACAGACTTCAGAGAGGAAGAAATAAGTTGATTTAAAGACACTGTTCTTCACAGAGTTGTCTTGTTCATTATGAAACTATGATTTGCCTCAGGGTCATGGCTGGATTATTTTGGGCAAAAGTAAACATGGCTCTTTCATGACCCACTTTTTTCTTTTTTTTTTTTAATAACTGAGACTTGAGTTCCCCCATTCTATCTGTAAATAAATCAGACTGTCGTGGTTTAACCCTAGCTGGCAACTAAGCTCACTCACTCCTCCCTAGTGGGATGGGGGGAGAATTGGAAAAGTGAGAAAACTTGTGGATTGAGATAAAGACAGTTTAATAGGTAAAGCAAAAGCTTTGTGCACAAGCAACGCAAAACAAGGAACTCATTCACTACTTCCCATCAGCAAGCAGGTGTTCAGGCATCTCCAGGAAAGCAGGGCTCCAGCATGCATAATGGTTACTTGGGAAGACAAATGCCATCACTCCGAATGTCCCCCCCTCTTCCTTCTTCTTCCCACAGTTTTATATTGCTGAGCATGAGAGGTTAACGGTTGGACTCATGATTCTATGATGTCATATGATGTGTAATATCCCTTTGGTCAGTTGGGTCAGCTGTCCCAGCTGTGTGCCCTCCCAACTTCTTGTGCACCCCCAGCCTATTGACTCGTGGGGTGCTGTGAGAAGCAGAAAAGGCCTTGACTCTGTGTAAGCACTGCTCAGCAGTAATCAAAACATCCCTGTATTATCAACACTGTTTTCAGCAAAAATCCAAAACGTTACCCTGTACTAGCTTCTATGAAGAAAATTAACTCTATCCCAGCCAAAACCAGCACCGACACACAATAATTCTCTTTAACATTGTACCGATATGCTAAAGAACTATTGTGCATATTTTTAGCAAACACAGTTTTACGTTTCTACTTTCAGAGATTTGTTATCTAGGCTTTTAATAAAGATACTGGAATAAATTATTAAATACTCATTTTGCCATCATTTAGATAATAAGATTATAAAACTTAAAAGACCTACAAGAATTTAGGAAGAAAAGAATCTTCTTAAACCACATTTTTCTTATTTTTAACCAAAGCCCAGCACCAGTAGATAGAGGGAAAAGACTATATCTGGTATACTTTTCAAGATAGTTATGTATGTTACTTGTCAGTGCTAACCAGAAAAATATGGAAAGTAAACAGAAGTACAGTAAAGCTGGGTGTACAACTAACAGTTACAAGACAGCTGTAATTAGTTCAATTGCTGACATACCAAGAAGAAAGACTTAGTATGTAACAGATAGTTCTAGTTAGTGATTTGGATGATACATAAGAATATGTGCCTATAATATGTATGTATAGGTAATTTCATTGGGAAGAGTTACAAGCATTTTGAAAGGAAGGTTTGAATTCAAAGTGATGTTGACAAATTGCCAAAACACTTTGAAATCAATAACATGAAAATCAGTACAGACAAGTGAAAAATGCTACACACAGAAAGGAAAAATCAAATGCAAAATGCTAAACCTAACCACTTGTCTGGAAAACAGTCTATAGATTATGGAGGATGTAGACTGAACACTGGACTACAGATGTGGTTGTGTTGCCAAAATGCTGGGCCATAGTATGGGGAGATCTTCATAAATTGAAGACATTTTCTCTGCTACAACATCTGGCAGGAATTCTGATGTCAAAGGCTCTGGTTTATGTTAACACAAGCCTTTTGCTACTGTTTTCTGTTTTCTCAAGGAGTGAAGGGATAAGGATTGGAAAAAGCAATCCAAAAGAGTAAATGTTGAGAGAGAATATATAGAGCAACAATGAACAAAGCTATAGAGTAGAACAGAGAATGGTGCATGGGCATGGCCAATCACTTTGAAAATGTGAGCAGTCCTGTGTCATGTAACATAAAAAAGAATAAAACCCATGGATATTAATAAATTTTGATTTATCAAAGTTTTTCTATACCTTAAAGAAATCATGCCATGCTTAAAAGTAAGTTTTTTTACAGTAAATTTAAACAAATGTCCATGTACTCAACCTTTTGAATCTACTGTTAAGTACTGGAATGTTTAAGATTTGAAAACTAGTATGCTGCTTTCAAAGGTCTTGAGCATGGATATAAGCTGTATATTAAGTTTTCTGCTTCTTGTCCATCTTGAAAATTTAGGGCAGAGCAGCTGACTCTGTCATGACTAATTCTAAGCCAATTCTAAACTTATCTTACAACCCCACATATTCTGCACAGCTCTTGAATCAGAATAGGGGATCTTTTCAGCTCTTTTTTAGATTCATGGGTTTTTTTTCCTTTATTTCCCTTCTGATTTTATTTTTCTTCCCTTTCTTTATTTCCCTTCCCTTCCCCTTCACTGGTTCTTTATCTGATACATAACATCAAACAAACAAACAAACAAACAAACAAACAAAAAACCCAAAATGCACAAATGCCTGCATGAAAAGCATTTTATTTGAGAAGAACAAGCAGGTAAATCCTTTACTTCATGCATGTTAAATACATGGATGCCTGATTTCATGTTGAATATTTCCATAGAAGCAGGATCTATGTACAGTGTTTGCTTGCTTGCTTGCTTGCTTTCGGGAAAAAAATGTATAAGAAGGCTAAATGAGAGGTTTCCTGGCATTCCAATCATATTAACTTTCAAATTTTCCACATTAGCAGTTTTCTGTCGTATAAAACAAGTTAATCAGATTTCTGAAATTATATGCGTTCACTAACACAGGCTGAAGGTATAATTACATCAGGACCTTTCCTATTAGGGAAAACAAAGAGCTAATTGTAATATTATACTAACTCAGTATGATAAAAACTGGTAATAAAATCTAATAGTTAAATTGTGTTAGTGCTAGGATTCACCATACTTCCTGTTCATTTTAACAGGACTGGGAACTGGTGTCTAATGGCAGTTTGAACCTGTGATAAATAGGTATTTTATATCTTGTCAAAAAGAACAGAAATAGCTGCATAAAATTCAGATCCCATCATAGTAGTACTTCTAGGATGATGATGATGGTACTGCATGTTTTATTCATATGTTATGTACAAGCACACACACATAAATAAAACTTTAACCCAGGTTATGAAGAAAACAGTAGATAAAAAAATATCTGAACAACCTAAATTCAGCATCCATATAAATATGCATGTAAAGCCTATTTTTAGCATACATTATATTGTGTTTTGTCTACTGATTTTCCTCTCTCTCTGATGTCTTCCCTGGAAAAAGGAATAAAAATATTAACATTTTCCCATGATTTATAAAAATATTTTTCACTAGGAAAATGGATATAAAAAAAAATGTCAGACCATACTAGTAGTAACTTAAGCTCCTGCATAGCACAGTCAGAATAAAGGAAAGCAAAGAATCAATCTTTCCTTCCACCTGCCACTAAAGGTATCCAATATAAATGTCTGCCTTTTAATAGTTTAATTGCATTGTTACTTTGCCCTTTCCCTGTTTGGTTTTGTTTGTTTGTTTGTTTGTTTTGCCATTTTTTGGCTTTATGCTTGTTATGTAACATGCCTTCACTGTGTAGCATCTACAGTGTAAATAGCTCTTCTAATTAGGTCTACAATTTATTAACTATAAAATACCTCCATATATAGAAGAGGTACTGAGTTTGAATGAAACTTTCTTAGGCAAATTTAAGCAAAAATGAAATTAGGTCTCACAAAACGAAGTACAAAACAAAGTATACTCAACATTTCTTTCCAAGGTGACAATCTATAACTTTATGAAGTCTTATATATTTGAGTCTAAACTAGGCCAGAAGCATCAAGTGAAGACCTCAAACCCATGTGTGCAGCTCATGTAGCTCATTTGAGTTCAATTCTCAAAGTACGACAAAAAAAAAAATCACATTATTTCATTGAGGCATTCAGCAAAATCAGTGAAGAAACTGCAGAAAGAAGAACATTATGTGATTTAAACAAAATACACAAAATCATTGGCTTCATTGCCAAGTCAGTACAAATTTTAACCAGTCTTCAAATACAGATTAATTTTGTATTATAGCTTTTCTCACATATTTTTAATTTTTTTTTTTTTCAAACACGAAAATATTTTTGACATGGGCCATTCCTTCTCTCTAATTTCTCTTAAAAAGGAATCAAAATAGGAGTTTTGCAAAGTAATTAAAATTTAAAATATTCCACTGTAAAATGTTCCAGCAGTAACATATTTCTAATGAAAGAAAAAAGTCCAGTGACTGGAATACATTTCAGTATTCTATGGCTAAAATAAAAAAGAAAAAGGCAGCTGCTCCTAAAATGCATGCAAAGATTTGCCCTGTTGACAGTTGCTGGATACTCTGGGCAGAATGGCTTTATTTGCCTGCCAAACACAAATAGGTGAACTCAATGCTTAAAATTCATTATTATGGAGCCCCAAATCCAAACAAGCTTATGCATTCTGCAACAGCTGAAAAAAAGGTTTGAGTCAACACTTGCAATTCTGGGTTTGCATTTTTAAAGATAGTGTTTAAGGAATACAGCTTATAATTCATGGCTGTAACAACATAAATAAAAGATTTCCTACCCTGTTTTAGTTCTGGAAACACCAGGATGAGACCAATTATTGAAAAATACTGTCACTGCTGCATCCTGGCAAGTTACAACCTTGTACCCTGAAGATGCTCATACTCATGCATGGCGTAGAGAGACATGGTCAAGTCTGTGAATTACTGTGTCCTAAATAAACCTTTGGATTCAAACCTGGGGCAATTCTGGATTTGATATAAACATGAATATTCTCCTACAGAAAACCCAAACAGGGACGTGTATTACAGAGACTTGGTCTCCACACTCTGCTTTCATGTCTCAGAAGCAAATCAAAAATAAACAAGAAAACACTATGGTAAAAGCCTGATAGTCTTTGCTAAATGATGATCTGTAAATATTTTACTGTCAAATTGCTTTTTATTTTTAAAGTCTCTTTGACCAAATTTATCATTTAACTTGAATAAAACTCTTCATTCCCTACAGTGTGGGTTTTCTGCACGTAAGCAGAGTAACTAAAAAGCAATAGCTGGATTAGAAAAGCTGTTCAGTGATCTGAATTACTGAATATGGACTTAAATGACATTTGGAAAGACCTTTAAGTGGAAAGTCTTCCCTTGCATTCTTTAGTTCACATTAGTGAACGTAAGCTAACAATTTAAACAAACGTCCCTAGATTTATTAGCAATCTTAAGTACTCTTTCCTTGTAATGTGACATGTGAGTTCCAACCTTCATATCCAGTTTGAAGTTAAGAAGCAAGCACATACTACGTTTTTGTATGCTGACAGTTAATAAGAAGGAAAAAAAAGAAAAAAATCAAAACTGTCATTGTGAACAGATACTCCTATCAAGCTTCACAGAAGGAAGATGACAGTTTTCTCCCCTCCTAGTAAAACTGCTTTCACACATGATGTGAAATGGTAAATGCAAACTGTAGTTTTTCTAACCTTTTGAGGTAGAGTGATAGTCAGCTAAATTAAAATGACTGCTAATGAGGACATACAATCTTCTTAGAACAGATATTTCAAATAGTTAATCATCCAAGAATTCAGTCAGCTCTTGAATTTTGTTAAGCCTATATGACCAAAATGAAAATCTTGTCAGAAAGAGGGTCTCTTAAAATTCCTGATTCTTTTATTTCTAGCAGAAGTCTACGTTAACAGCTGGTACAGTTTGGAGACACAAAAAAATTATCTGGAAAAAATATCCCAGTCATATTTCATGAACAAAATTAACTTCCAGCTATGCACAAAGATGCTCATTTTAAAGGACTGTGAAAGGGAAGACAATGGTTGTTGTTTGTGTTTGGTTGTTGTTTTGTTTCTATTCTTCAGAAAAGGCAGACTACATAATTAAAAGATGAAAGAAACACAAACTTTTTGCTACACAACATGAAAGAAATAGACTTTTTGCTACACAACACCTGAATAGTGCTTCTAGGAACCGTCAGCTTTCCTGGGTAGGTAATGGTGGGTTTTTCAACATCAGCGGCTTATTTTGCAACTAGTCTTATAAGGCATGAATCCTGTTCTGTCATGCTGTGCAGCTTGGCATAGTACAGTAATGCATGTGAATTTCATCATGATGACATGAATTATTTTTTTTCATTGCCAGCCAGCTGTATTTCAGGACACAGGCTTTTCTACACCCCCATTTCCATTTTTCCCTTTCTTCTTCTGTCAGTATGCATGATTGACAATGACCTCTCAAAGTGAGTTTGATAAAGACCTCAAAAAAACAAATCAAAAAGTATATGAATAATTTCTAGATTATAAAAAGTTTTGTCAAATAATGATATCTGAAGTTTAAACCAATGCCACTTCAACTGCTTTTCTCAGACCATTTTTTTATTTTGAAATATTTTTCTTTTAACTATAATACATTTTCTCCCAACTTAATTCATTTTTTACTTTAAAAGGTTTGATTATACTTCTCTAGAAGATTAAAAAAAAATTTGAAATACATCACAAATATTGTAGAAACCTGTAATTGTAGCTCAGTGATTTGATTACATTGTGTTTATTCAATTACTTTAGCTTACAGTTATACTCCCACTCCAGCACACTGCTAAGCAGCGTAACATTACAGAAGGCAAGCCATGCCACTCTTGGTTAATGGTCCTCCAGCATTACGATTACATTTATGATATTTTGCCTAGCTGAGGCTTCTATTACCCACTTATCTGAATGCAAAATTGCTCTTTAGGTTGAAAATTGCCATACATGATAATCTCAGTATATGAAGCACTTTCTTCTTTACATTTTAAAATAATAGCTTAAAGACCAATTCAAGTCAGAAGAAAAGTTCTGAACATCTTCACTGGCATATGTATTACACTCTGCAAAACTCATAGCCTAAGATGGTATTAGCTTATGTGACCAAAGGCCCATCGCCACAACCAGAAAGGAGTCCAGAGGTACTGCAGCAGGCTGGGACACACCAATAACCCAGTCAGGTGAATGAGTCCCATCTCTGGTCCCCTGGACTGTCCCAGAAGACCCCCGCCCCACGAATAGGGGGACACTCATGCTGGGGGGTCATTAGCAGCAGCTCTGGGGGGCACTTCCCATACCTGGGGGGTCACTAGCAGGGGTAGGGGGCACACTGTGGGACGCAGGGGAAAAGGGTTTTGTGATTGCACAGGGCTTATTATGGAATGTTTTGGGGAGGAGCTGGAGGTGGGGGAAGGGAAGGATCTAGATCATTTAGGGAGAAACAAGTGCAGGAAAATCGAGGGATGAGTGGATAAAAGGGGTTGGTTTAAGGGTCAAATACTGGGTCCCAGGGTCAGCTACTGGGCAGACTGAATGTTTGAGCCCAGCTGCTGGAGGGATCCACCTAGTATGTATGTGTGTATACATACAACCTCACTAGCAGACATCTATCCTGCTCAGAAAGAGGGTGAAGTGGGATGAGGCTGTTGGTCCTGTTTGTGTGAGTGCTGTGTGTGTCTGCTTGTGTTAATCTATGTGCATGGCCATGATGCATGCATGTATGTATATATATGTATATATATGTGTATATGTCTATCATATGGGTGTATTTATCTGTGTGCCTATTGGGAATGCATGCTCAGCCTCACTGCCAGTTGGACCTGGAGACATGGAGCCTCTGTCAGACTGCTGGATCTGGCAACTCCCTGGCCAAAACCAGCTGTGAACAGAGATGGAGGTGCCCTCTTCTCCCATGCCTGCCATATATTAGAAGTTGCAGTGACAGCGATGGGGGGAATCTGCAAACACCTCCAGTTTCCCTGGCACCGGGAGCACTGGGAGTCCACAACAGTCCTAAATACAGTGCAGACACAGCTGCAGCAGAGTTGGATCTGTCCCGTAACAACTCTGTGATCTGTGATGAGGCCGTGTACCACCGGCATGGTATAGCTCGCTGATTTTAAGCAAGAGGACTATAAGAAAAATGAGCAGACAACAAAACAATGACTGCAGAAGAGACACTTCTTAGAAGGCTGAGTAGCTCATATAGTGGAACAGAAAATTTCATCTTCATATTGTGTGCTGATATCCTGTGGAACCTGTTGAGCTAGTTTTAGGGGAGAAGAAAAGCTGAGAAGCACACTCAGGAGAGCTCAGAAGAGGAAATGGAGAAGGATCTGAATCTCACTCCCCAGAAAAAGCAGTCTTGAAAAATTGTTCAGACTGACAACAGTGGCGTCTGAAGAAATTGAGACACATTAAGGTAACTATAATAGGACATCAAAGCCACACAGCCTATTGCTTTCTGGAACAGACAGCAAGATTAGACAAACATGGTAAGAATATTTTTTAAAAATTTATTTTCTTTGTTCTCATTGTTAAAGTTAAATATTAGTTCTGTTTAAGAGGGCTGTCTAGTAACTTTGTCTACCAGGAAAGGATCGGACAGTTGTACCTCTGGAGTAAGCACAGTGGAGGGTACTCCTGGGTCAACCTGTGAGCAGAGGGTCTGCAGCATCTCAAGCTAGAGATAAAACGATGGGAGGTCTGATACCTGAGGGGCTTCCGTCAGGGGGGTAATGACAATTAGCCAGTTCTGCACTTTCAACTGTTGCTTCTAGAAGTCATATTATAGGCTGATCCACAATGAAATGGAAGAATGAGAAATTTAGTGAAAGGGGAAATAGACATTAGAGATTAATTACTTTAGTGAAGACATAATTAATGTAACAAAGAAAGAACGGAAATCCTATTCCTTTTAAGCCCAAACAAGATATCATTTGGGATTTCGTTCGCCAAAACTCTAGCACACATAAAGACAATATATATTATCCTGGTCATTCACAATAATAATCAAAACAAAAAGAATGATACATAGTCTTCTAATTTTTTTCGACTTATTTTTCACAGTTTGTTTACTGTTTGCACTATAGCAGAACTGCAAATCGGCATCCTACTGGGTTTTTGTGCAAACTGTATACTTTCTTAGTCTTGATTCATTATGTGGGTTGACTATGGTGTTTGGCTTCTTCTCGGCCTCTGGAAAAAACATGCTTCCTCTAGAAAAAAAGATGATAGAGACTAGCATTCAAACTTATCCATCCAAGTTAGGTAAAACTGGATAGCAAAATGAGAATTTGTAATATAAACCAGTAAAAGGTGACCATGGAAATACAGGCACAGAAAAAACAACTTGGTGTTCAAATTTGACATTTTCTCTTTCCAAAACCACAATTTTCTGTGTCATTCACAATCTCCTCCCTATTGTGGAAACTTAAAAATTGGTTAATTTCTTTCATGTACCTTGTCATTCCCATCCTTTTGGGTTTCAGAAAGGTGGCATTTTCTCAGTACTGGAAGCCGTATTTTTTCGTGTATGCCCTTCTCTATTTATCTTCCCAGTAAGACAGAAGCTGGACATGAGCAAAATTTCTGCATGTGTGGAAACAACTGAGCACTGTAATGGGTTACTAGGGAGTCTGTGGGACCTTCACTAGTGGAGGATACAAAGAAGTTAGATGAAACCCTGTAGGATTTCTATGGATGGAAACACCCTAAATTTGGAAGAGAAAACAATTCATTGGCTTCTCAAACTGCCCTTGGTGAAGGAAGGCAACTACAGCTTTCCTTGAAACACAAAAGGTTTTGTCTGTACTTTTTCAAGGTGTAGTTTGTATGTTCTAACATTCTGACCTTCAGTAATATAGTAGCAAATATTAAGAGTATTGGTTATTGTGGGTAATCTTTGTCTCCCAAGAGTATCTTGTTTTGTCACACCCAATGTCACATATCTAAGCATGCTCTAAAATTTAATATTTTTGTAATTTATAATTTCATTCTTTGGTTTCCTTTTACACATTAATCCTTGAATTTCGTTTGAACATTTGATCCCTATTTTCATAAGTCAGAGCATTTAAGATATTATGTGTTGCCATAGAATGACGTAAAATAGGTAAAATACTAGTCACGTAAGTAACTTTCATTGCCAAGTGAGTATGGTGAATGCCTTTTGGATCTTTAAAAATCCAGTGATATAAAGTGTTGTGTGATCACTAAATCTGCATCTGTCACAGGCAATGTAATTATTTAACTACTCAATTATTAAACAATAATAATGATCAGGACAGATTACAATGAATAGTAAAGTCAAGAAAACTTAGATATGAGCCTCTCTTAAGAGTTCTAAAGACTATTGTGATCCAGGCCAGAAATGTTTCAAACATTTTTTCTGCATGTCAATATAATAGGAATGTTAGCCTTTGTATATGAACCCTGAAATGATGTTACTTCAGCTGAGTCATTTAGAAAACATTTGCATTTTTTCCGTTTTAGGACACCATTCCAGACAGGCTCCTCTTATTGTGGTTCAAGAGTCACAGCTACATATCAATTCGTCATTTAGCTTGAAAAGAATAGTGAAACAGAAATGTTAAACTGGTATGAAATAAATCCTTGAGACTGCAAGTGAGAGGTATGGACAATACTGCTTGAGGTATACAGAAGTCATACTATTACCATTAAAAAGTATTAATGTTATCATACTATTTACTTGAGCCACAAATCATGGTTATTATGGTATCTACCTTATGCCACAGATAAAATTGAGCAAGGTATACAGTCTCGATAAAAGTGCTAGAAAACTAGCAAAAAACTGATAGTTATCAGAGAGTAGGTATCAATAATTCAACAGCAGACAGTGAAGGAATGTCAAATGGGTCCTTTAGACCTTTGTCTTGTATCTGACAAATGTCCTGTATGACATAATATTTTCATTATAACTTGGATGGCTGAATAGAGTGTGTGCTAATAAAATTCGCAGGTGGCACTGAGAACAAATGAAGTGGAAGAACATGGGTGCAGTAGCAAGCAGGGATGAAGCTCAAAACTGATTCAATAAGAGAGAGAAAGTGCCCTGAAAACACCCATTATAAAGAGACTTTAGGTGGTTTTCTTGGGCAGAAACACTAACGTGTACAGAGATGGAAAGGATTGTAACTGGAAAGGTGTCTACATTGCAGAAGTGGATCTGGACGTTACTGTGAAGTAGAAATTTAATAGTGATGCAATACTGTTGACAAAATAGCTGGAGCCGGGACAAGGCCAAGGTGCACCTGAGGAGCAGGAGTGTGTAGTGTACATCTCAGGGCAGTCTTTCTTTAAAGAAAAATTTTCTCGGCTGTTCTGGAAGGAAATTGTAATACAGTAAATACTGCATTACAAGTGATACTTTTATATACATAAACAAACCCATAGTTTTTGCAGGTAAAGATCTGTTAATGAAAGATATAATTAAATACTTAACTTTAATGAAGATCAAAATGAACACTAGAACCATCTCCTTTATTGTTTATCACTACTGAACTTAACTCTGTCCATTTATATATTGCATTCAGTGAGATAAATGTATTCACATTTTGTAATGCTTTTCTCATGATTTTATTTTTAACACTTAACATTAACTGAAAGAGATGTTCCAGCTTATCATAGGAACAACAGACTAAGTGTTGCTTTTAAGCATGAAATCAGTCTCTAAATTACCAAACCCACTTCTCCAGGAAAATGTATGTTCCTTTTGTTATTAGCATGTTGAAAGGATTGCAAAGCAGATTTAAATATTGATGAAAGTCCCACACTTTTATTTTTTGCAATGTAGCAGACAGAAAGCCTAGAAAAGAATTCAAATACAGTAGACCTGAATCTAGAACCCCTTCATCTATATGTAAAACCCTTACTCATAATAATACGCCCAGAGAAATTAGTGGACTGAGATGGACCCGAATGAATGAATACTGGACTTAATTACATTGTATCACTCAGAGTAAATGTATAATGGATTATTTCCCTGGTAAAGAAAACCTGCACTTGACTCTGAAATAATGAAAAACAGTTATTGGGCCTTATCAACATAAGCTTGTATTTTACTCAGATTAGCACAATAGCATTATTTTAATTGATTTCCAAAGAGCTCAGCCTACTTGATTTTTGTGGTTAAATGAATATTTTATCTGATAACATTTCAAGGTTCCTGTTGCAAAAAGATGATAGATTGCAGAAAAAAATAAATACATTAATTAAAGAAGAATAAATTAATAACCCTTCGAGTTTTGTCTTATGACATCCTTGTTTTGGAAAGATATGAGAAATCTGATCTCTCACTGTTAGCTGAAACCAATGTTCTTTTATTATTTCTATTTCAAATTACATTGGCCCTTAAGTCTAGAAATTTCAAGGAAGTTTAAGTGACTTCAAGTTTTTTTATTAATCTGTTAAATCTAATTAACAGGGTACCACCAGACCCCAGTCAAATTTCCCACGAACTCTATCATGAATATGATTGGTGTCATTACTTATTCACTCTGGGAAAATAACTACATAGACTATGCCTGTAAAAAAAACAGTGAGGGAGAAGAAGAGAGGAAGGAATTGTCTGTTAGAAAGGAAAAATAACAAAAGCTCAAGTAATATGTACATTTACTAAGACTCAATTAAACATTTATGTTGGAATCAGCACACTTTAAAAAAAAATAGTGATTACCTGAGTTGGATGGCATAGCTTTCCTGGCACCAACCGTGTTTGATCTGCCTTCAGGCAATTTTAATGGTAATTTAAAAGTACTCAGTACTCATCATTTTATGGCAGACACTCATTTGAAGACATTACATAAAATGATATGAAGCTCTTATATCCTCATCTCAAAATACATTAGTGATTTCTGCTTAAGCGTTTATAGTGGCAGACTTCTCCAATTGTAATATACAGAGCTGAGATGAAAACAACTTATCCGAAGCCCTTTTTCTGCTATGGGTTACTTTCCTATTTATCCTCTGGGTACGGAAATATATTCCTCCATTTAATAAATAGGTTAATCATCATTTTACTTCCTTTCAACCACGAGCTAAACTGCTATAATATAGAGTGATATGTGGAGATTGTGTATCAAAAACAGCAGTTTAAAAATAGTGGACAAAGTGCTTCTAAAATGTCTCTTCAGATTTTTTTTAATGAAATAAATTAACATATCACATTTTATTGATAGTGCTTACCATCTGCTCTAAGTCAACAGAGTCTCAGGAGTAAAAAGCAAACCCATATATACCCAATGCTGAGAGCTGAACCATAATAATCAATATGATATTGAAAGGAGTTTAAAAGAGCAAATCAGTCCCATCTCTTCCAGCATTTTGTGCCTGCAGCCATACTGCAGGACTCACAGAAGCCCTAACAACTGTTTAATTTTCATTTTCTATAATGACTTACTCTGATTGTGGCTGTGCTTGCTCTGATTTCCTGATCTGAAGTAAGGTTTACTGAGAAAGCAAAGCAATTCATGTTTACACATAAAAGCGGTTAGCTCACTGCAGTGTAGTTATTTTATCCCCTTTTTGTAGGTGCTTTCACAGATAATATGGTTGCAAAGTTTTAATCACAGCAGATTATATCAAAGCCATCTTTGAATCCAAATCTCATTCAGACTGCCATATTTCTTTCACATATGCTTTTCTCTTTTTGTTCCTTACTCCATTTTTTTTTCTGACTAGTCTCATAAGCCACTCAATTAAAGCAATCAAAATTACATTATACATAATAATCTTAGGAAGGGTAGTTATGGAAATGAAAAGGACCAAGAAAAGATGTGGGTTACCAGAGAAAAGCTGTAAAGACAGTAATTTTTGGCATCTATTTAACATTATCAAAGTAGGGGATTTTTTTTCCTTACTGAAAGCATTTCACACACCCCCCCCCCCCCTTTTTTTTTTTTTCCTCTTTTTTACTCCTGTAAATGCTTTTAAAACTTTTTTGGAAAAGCCATCATTTTCCAAGTACCCATAAGAGCATGCAATCCCTACATGATTTTTAAAAAAAATTGCTCTTTTCTAAAATAATAGCAATTTTCCACATAACTAGTTTACACAATAAGGAAATGCCTCAGACTTACTTTGAAAAAGGTAATGCAGTAGAGACGGATGGTTTATTCCATACTTTGGAGGGAGTATCTTACCAGCAAAAAGACAAATACTCAGATTAATGTTCATTAGTGAGTAATCAATACTCTTATCAGAAAAAATATCGTACTTCCTAGTATCAGACTCCTAAACACTGTTGGGAGGAAAGTGCAACATTGTATTTCAAGGCTTTCCAAGACTTTCCAAAATAATTGATATGAGGGAGAGCTAATACTTCTAGTAGTGCTAAAAAGAACACAAAATTTTGAGGGGAAAAAAAGACAAATGAGTCCTGCGCTCAGTGAATTAATCAAAGGGAATTCCACTGAGTCCAATGGCAGGGTTTGGAGGTTCTCATTGTAATGATTATAGGACTGGAATGTATCAAATTTAACATTGACTTGGCATCACCTTTTCAAAATTCATTAACAATTTGCTGGACTTCTTAGTATTTTGACATAAATCAATGCAATAATATAAATCAATGCAATAATATAAATCAATGCAATATAAATGATGCAATTGCCAGCTATAGAAAATTTTTGTTTTGTAGACAGGTGTAAGGACATGTAAGAGAAAAAAAAAGAAAACAAAGAAAATGAAGGTTTGCTGTCTTAATGCTTTAGTTTTTCTACTTTCCAAAATTTGGTGAAGTATTCACTTCCAGGCTATGGCACACAGACACAAAGGCTATGGCCAGTCGAGGTTATCCCATGAACTATTTCTTTTGGCTGGACAACTCTGCAATGCTCATGTTTATGAAATTTAAATAATACATAGATATGCAATAACATTAAAATTACTCCCAACAAAATAAGGGAAAGGTGATTGAAATTTCCAGCTGAAAACTCAATCACAACTGCACTATAGTAAATGGTAATAAAAAAGTTGGAGGAAAAGGGCTATAGAACAGAATCAAAATCTAGCATCCAAATATGAGTTTGGTATCTGCTCATTTTATAGATTTTTCAAGATAGACACTGAGCTCAGCATAGTATATGCAAAATGAATGATGTCCTATAATAGAAGAGGCATCATGGTTTTCTGGTAGCTGTATTTGATCTTTCTTTTGACATGTGTCATGACATTTGCAGATGTACATGTAGTCTTTTCTATCTAGCCACCATTTCTGGATGCAGGAGTTGAATACACCATTAGCAAGTGTGCTGACGATACCAAGCTGGGAGGTGCTGTTGACTCTCTCAAGGGATGAGATGCCCTGCAGAGGGATGTAGATAGACTGGAGCATTGGGCAATCAGCAATGACATGAAATTTAGCAAGAACAAATGTCAGATTCTGCACGTCGGATGGAGTAATGCCAGACACAGGTATAAATTGGGAGAGGAGTGACTGGAGAGAAGCCCTGCAGAAAAGGTTCAGGGGGTGCTGGTCGACAGCAGGCTCAGTAGGAGTCAGCAGTGTGCCCTGGCAGCCAAGAGGGCAAACCACATCCTGGGATGCATCAAACACAGCATAACCAGCCAGTCAAACGAGATGATTATCCGACTGTATTCAGCATTGGTGCAACCTCACCTTGAGTGCTGTGTGCAGTTCTGGGCCCCACAATTTAAGAAGGACGTGAAGGTACTCGAATGTGTCCAGAGGAGGGCAACAAAGCTAGTGGAAGGGCTGAAAGGCATGTCCTGTGAGGAGCAGCTAAGGACTCTGGGTTTGTCTAGTTTGGAGAAAAGGAAGCTGAGGGGACACCTCATTGGTCTCTACAGCTTCCTGAGGAGGGGAAGTGAAGAGGGACGTGCTGAGCTTTTTTCCCTGGGATCCAGTGACAGGATGCATGGGAATGGTTCAAAGCTGCATCAGGGGAGGTTCAGACTTGACATTAGGAAGCATTTCTTTACCAAGAGGGTGGTCAAACACTTGAACAGGCTTGTGATAGAGGTGGTCGATGCCCCATGCCTGTCAGTGTTGAAGTGGCATTTGGACAATGCCCTTAATAACATGCTTTAAATTTTGGTCAGCCCAGAAGTGGTCGGGCAGTTGGCCTAGATGATCTTTGTAGTTGCCTTCGAACGGAAAAATTCTGTTCTGTTCTGTTTTATTCTATTCTCTTACTATCTATATCTATATCTATCTATATCTGTATCTATATCTATCTATCTATATCTATATCTATATCTATATCTATATCTATATCTATATCTATATCTATATCTATATCTATATCTATATCTATCATATCTATATCTATATCTATATCTACATCTACATCTATATCTATATCTATATCTATATCTATATCTATATCTATATCTATATCTATATCTATACCTTCCTATACCTATACCTATACCTATACCTATACCTATACCTATACCTATACCTATACCTATACCTATACCTATACCTATACCTATATCTATATCATCTATATCTATATCTATATCTATATCTATATCTATATCTATATCTATATCTATATATATCTATCACCTGTATCTATCATCTATATCTATATCTATATCATCTATATCTGTATCTATATATATATCTATATCATCGATCTCTATCTCTATCTAATTTTTCTCTCTCTCTCCTATATCTATCTATATCATCTATATCTATATCTATATCTATCTCATTTATATCTATCTCATCTATATATCTATATCTATCTATACCTACAATTTATCATTGCTAAGTTAACATGTTTTTACTACAGAAAAGGAAGAAAACTCAGGGGCAAACTGAATAAGAACCTCTCAGGTTAAAGCTACAAGTATTAAAGAAGAATAAAATAGAGCTCTTTCATATAAGGGGAAATACTGGGGTTTTCAGAATTTTGTTTTGAAGGGGACTGGTACCATGAAGTTGCTCATTAGAAACATGGAATATATAGCAGTAGAAATAAAATTTTAAAAAATAGTGTTTTCAATTCACTCAAACTATTTCATCTTATTTTCTGTTTGAAGTATGAAATACATCTTATATATATGCATATAAATTGAAGAATGCTTTGAGAAATGTATTTTAAAAAGACAAAGTTTAATGTGTAACCATATAGCCAGACGGCAAATTATTTTTTATTTTTTTAAATGACATTTCTCCAGAATATCTTTGAAAATGTAATGTAAAATGAATATTCAAAATATGAAGAATATTGTTTTCACTATGGCAAAATTGTTGGCTTTAGAGAAACTAGGCTTCATTAAAGTAAAATGTGGAAAATTTGTGGTCTTTGATAATATTTTCTCTAAAATATACATGTTGTTAAGATAGGGCTTTCTCTCCAGTTAACTTTCACAGGAAGCTGGAAAACAAAGTAGTAGAAAGAACTTTTATAAGTTTTCAAAAGTAAGTGAAGAAAAAGTTCCTTTAATGAATACTTAGCAGTGATGTTTAAAAAAGAAAAGATTGGATAAGAAAACAAGCATCTTTCTCCAGCAGTCTCAAAAACATGTGAAACTTTTCTGCTTTTCAGAGGGCTTTTAGCTGTTACTTCTGTTGTTATTATTGCTATTAGTATTTTGGAGGAAATCTTTTAGCAAATGCATTTGTGCAATTATTGCCTTTTCTAAACAGAACCATGTGAAACAGAATCAATGTTTATATGTCACACTGAAAAATTCGCAAAACATCCTTATATGGGAATTGGAGATAGTAATGCAAATCTTGAGAAAGAAAAAAAAAACATTTCTAGGAAAAACTAAGATCTTTATTTTTCTCTCCTATACAATTCATTAAAGATAAAATAAAAGAAGCTGAGAAAATATCTTTACTTTCACCCTATTGTATTAAAATATTTTTTTGCACGTAAATTAACAAAACAGTCAGGTAATTTGGCTGGTTGCCTTCAGGTTAGTTTTGGTTTCAATTCTAGCCTTAGAATCATAGAATCATAGAATATCTCAAGTTGGAAGTAAGCCATAAGGATCATTGAGTCCAACTCCCTGCTCCTTGCAGCACTACTTAAAACTAAACCATATGATGAAAAGAGCATCATCCAGATGCTCCTTGAACTCTGGACCACTTCCCTGGGGAGCCTATTCTAGAGACCAACCACCCTGTCAGTGGAGAACCTTTTCCTAATGCTCAGTCTGAACTTCCCCTGATGCAGCTTCATTGCATTTCCTCGTGCCCTATTGCTGGTCACCCCCTCCCCCTCCACTGCCCCCCTTGAGAAAGCTGGAGACTGACATGAGGTCACCCCTCAGCCTTCTCTTCTCCAAGCTGAACAAATCAAGTGACCTCAGCCACTCAGCCTAAATCTTGCCCTCGAGGGCTCTCACAATCTTCCTCTGGACACAGTCTCATAATTTGATGTCCTTCTTATATTGAGGTGCCCAAAACTGCAAACAGGACTTGAGGCAGTACCGCACCAGTGCAATGTAGAGTGGGACAATCACCTCCCTTGACTGGCTAGCTATGCTGTGCTCGATGTACCCCAGGGACACCCTTGGCCCTTTTGGCTGCCAAGGCACATTCTTCCGTAATATTCAACCCATCATCAACCCACCCCCCAGATCTCTTTCCATGGGGCTGCTCTCCAGCCTCTCGTCCCCCAGTTTGTATGTATAACCAGGATTACCCTGTCCCAAGTGCAGAATCCAGCACTTGCTCTTGTTGAATTTCATACAGTTGGTGATTGCCCAGCTCTCTAGTCTATCCAGATCTCTCTGTAAGGCCTCCCTACCCTTGAGGGAGTCCACAGCTCCTCCTGTTTTAGTATCATTGGCAAACTTACTTAATGTGCCTTCAATTCCTGCGTCCAGGTCATTTATAAAAACATTAAAGAGCACCAGCCTTAAAATTGAGCTCTGGGGACCACACTGCTGACTGGCCCCCATCTTGTTGTAACCCCATTTACTACAAGTCTTTGAGCCTGACCCATCAGCCAATTGCTCACCCACTGTATTATGGACTTGTCTAGCTGTGTGCTGGACAGTCTATTCAGAAGGGTAATGTGAGAGACAGTATCAAAAGATTTTCTAAAATCAAAAACCACCATATTTACTGTCTTTCCTTGGTCAGCTAGATGGGGGGCCTTGTCATAAAATGAAATCAAATCTGTCAAGCAGGACTTTCCCCTCATGAACCCATGCTAGTTATGACTAATGTCTGCGTTGTCTCTCAAGTGTTCTTCACTAACTCCCAGAATAACCTTTTCCATAATTTTACCAGGCACTGAAATGAGACTGACAGTCTTGTAATTACCAGGGTCTTCCTTCTTATCCTTCTTGAAAATTCGGACAACATTGCCAGCTTCCAGTCAACTGGGACCTCTCCAGACTCCCAAGACCATGGCAAAATAATGGAGAGAGGTCCCATGATAACATTGGCCAGGTCTTTCAGTACCTTGGGATGAATCCCATTGGGCCCTATAGACTTATGTGAATCCAGCTGGAGCAGCAAGTCTTGAACAAGTTCAGGATCAGCTGGGAGTTTATCATCCCCTCAGTCATGGTATTCCAACACAGGGCTCCGGGGGTCCCAGGGCCCATCATCAATGTTGAAGAAAGAGGCAAAGAAGGCATTAAACATCTCTGTTTTACCTGCATCCCTATTTGTGAGGTGACCAACCTCGTCAAGTAATGGACCAATGTTATCTCTGATTCTCCTTTTGCTATTAACATATTGAAAAAACCCTTTTTGTTGTCCTTCACAGTGCTGGCCAGCTTGAACTCTAATTGAGCTTTGGCTGCACAAATTTTGTCCCTGCAGTGGCGAACAGCATCTCTGTAGTCTTCCCATGTCGCCTGTCTTTGTTTCCAATGTCTGTATGCTTTCCTTTTCCATATAAGTTCTAGAAGGAGATCCCTGCTCATCCAAACCAACCTTCTGTCCCGCTTGCTTGACTTCTGACACTTTGGAATTCCCTGCTCCTGTGCTCTTAAGAGATGGCTCTTAAAAAGTGACCAGCATTCATGGACCCCAATACCTTCAAAAACAGATTCCCAGGGGACCTTACAAACTAGCTCCTTCAGCAGCACGAAGTCTGCTCTCCCCATATCCAGGGATGAAGTTTTGTTGACGGTTTTTCTCCTATTGCCAACAATTTGGAATTCAGCTACTTCGTGGTCACTGTGACCAAGACAGCCACAAATCACCACTTCCCCCACAAGTCCCTCTCTGTTTAGAAACAACAAACGTAGGAGGGTACCTTTCCTAGTCAGCTCCCTTAGTACCTCCACCAAGAAGTTATCTTCAATGTGCTTCCGAAATTTCCTGGACCTGTTTGTGTCCTCTGTATGATATTCCCAGTTGATAACTGGGAAGTTAAAATCACCCCTAAGGACAAAGGCAGTGGATCTAGAGATATCCTTTAATTCCTTGTAGAATAATTCATTGGTGTCATCATCCCACCTGGGTAGTCAATAGTAGACTCCCACAACAACATCCATTTTATTTGCTTTCCCCTTCATTCTTACCCAGAGGCTCTCAACTATGTCATTGCCAACTGTAAGCACCACACAGTCCAACCCCTCCCTTACATGCAGGACCACCCCCCCACCTCCGCTGCCCTTCCTATCCCTCCTGAAGAGCCCATAACCCTGCATCATGGCACGCCAGTCACAGAACTCATCCCACCAGCTTTTGCTTATGTCAGTGATGTCGTAGCTCTGGGACTGGGCCAAAGCTTCTAGGTCCTCTTGTTTATTCCTCATGCTGCACGCATTAGTATAAAGACACTTCAAATGTGCTCCAGTGTCCTCAGTACATTGTGGAGCAGACTGAAGGACTGTCCCTCAGACACTGGCGTGCCACCCCTAAGCTTATCTCTAGGGAGCCTGGTTTTATCCTTTTTCCCCTTCAAATCTAGTTTAAAGGTCTTTCAGTGAGCCCTATGAACTCCTACGCAAAGATCCCTTTCCCCCTTTGAGACAGATGCACCCTGTCACCAGCAAGACTGGTGTCATGTAGACCTACCCATTAGCAAAAAACCCAAAGTTCTGCTGGTGACACTAGTCTTGGAGCCAGGTATTTATCTGCTGGGTCTTCCTGTTTCTTCTCTCATAATTCCCGGCAACTGGAAGGATAGAGGAGAACACTACTTGTGCTCCTGATCCCTTAACCAGTCATCCCAAGGCCCTGAAGTCTCTCTTGATTGGCCTTGGACTTCTTATTGCAAATTCGTCGCTGTCTACATGAAAAAATCAATAATGGTTAATAATCCGAGGGCTGTACCAAGGTAGGAATTCTTCTCGTCACATCTTTTACCCAGACCCCAGGAAGGCAGCAGACTTCCATAAGAAGTGGGTCAGGCCTTGCCATTTGGCAACTTGTAAAATCAAACTGCAGATGAAGAAACTTTGATGCAAGCAACTATAACAATCTGTTTCTTAACTTATCTCTTTCTGCATGTTTTTCACTCACCAGGACTACCAGCAAGGTATGAAGGCTGCTATCTTGATGGATGTCACTTTTGCTTCCTACATGCTATTAGGCAATGGAGGACTCCACTGAAGATGCTTTTCTGCATGTATCTCCTCCATTTTTTTCTTCATTTGTTTTTTTTAAAGACCCAGGTTAATCTTTTCAGGTATAAGCACAAGAGAAATCTCTCAAGATTTGAGTAAAAATTTGTGACACAAATATCACATGCATCCACATATGTACGTGGGGAATTACATTTCTTTTGTTTAGAGGTCACCTATAAGCAAAAGTGACTTATGGACATCAGTTAATTTCATCATTGGATGATAACCTGATGCTATTAATATATTTGATTGTTTCCATGGAGACGAATGGATTCTAGCAAAACAATCCAGGTCAGGAGCTCAATAAAAATTGCATGAGATCTTGAGATAGGTATGAAATTGACACAGGTCAATACAATTTAATTTGCAAGGTCAGAAACACATTTCCCACTTTCTTTATTATTAGACAAAATAATAGGCTCCCTATAATTCTTTCTAACATCTATTTAAAAATCACAACTCTAAAATATTCATTAACTTTATTGCTTTAATTTATTCAGTTTTGAAGATCCTGTGCAACTTTGTTTTGGATTGTTTTGGTGGCTGTTTCCTTGGGACAGGAAACTTTCCCTTCCCTTCCCTTCCCTTCCCTTCCCTTCCCTTCCCTTCCCTTCCCTTCCCTTCCCTTCCCTTCCCTTCCCTTCCCTTCCCTTCCCTTCCCTTCCCTTCCCTTCCCTTCCCTTCCCTTCCCTTCCCTTCCCTTCCCTTCCCTTCCCTTCCCTTCCCTTCCCTTCCCTTCCCTTCCCTTCCCTTCCCTTCCCTTCCCTTCCCTTCCCTTCCCTTCCCTTCCCTTCCCTTCCCTTCCCTTCCCTTCCCTTCCCTTCCCTTCCCTTCCCTTCCCTTCCCTTCCCCTCTTCTCCTTTTCTCCTCTTCTCCTCTTCTCCTCTCCTCCTTCTCCTCTCCTCTCCTCTCCTCTCCTCTCCTCTCCTCTCCTCTCCTCTCCTCTCCTCTCCTCTCCTCTCCTCTCCTCTCCTCTCCTCTCCTCTCCTCTCCTCTCCTCTCCTCTCCTCTCCTCTCCTCTCCTCTCTTCTCTTTTCTTGCCTTTCTTCTTTCTTCTTTCTTCTTTCTTCTTTCTTCTTCTTTCTCTTCTTTCTTCTTTCCTTTTTTCTGCTTTCTTTTTTTTCTTTTTCTTTTTCTTTTTTCTTTTTTCTTTTTCTTTTTTCTTTTTTCTTTTTTCTTTTTCTCTCTTTTTTCTTTTTTTCTTTTTTCTTTTTTCTTTTTCTTTTTCCTCTCCTCTCTTCCCTCCTCCTAAAATACTTTACAATGCATTTCCTGTCTTTTGAAGCTCGAAGACATTAAAAAAAGCATAACATTAAATAAATTAACAAAAGGGACACTTAAAACCTGGAACTATCTTGAAAACTTCTTGATGTTTGATGCCTTTCAGAGACAAACATATAAGTTCCCACCAATCAGAGAAAGGAGGAAGAGGACACTACCTTCATTGCATGACTAAGGCAGAGAAGATAAAAGTAGGAGCCCAGGTTAAAGCTGTTAACAGAATATGCCCAAATAAGCCCCAGACTGCTGCTTGCAGAGGTTCATTCCTGTCAGTATTTATGGGCTGGTTGGGTAAATTCTAGTACAAATATGGAGATAAGAAATAGCACTAATATTGCAGGGTTTTTTACTTCCCTCTCTTTTCCCCTACTTAAAAATATTTTGTCATTGAAAGCTGTATTATAAAATTTATATGAGCAATATATTCCAAGAGAAACATGAGAAAATGGGAAGAGCAGCAATTCAAGTTATTATTCAACTTACTAAGCAAATATTTACATAATTCCCATAGTTTCAGAAATTCTGTTTCTTACTTGATACTATCCACATTTTTGAGTAATGGAGACTAGCTATATAATATAATTAACTCTAATTTTATGCTCTGATTATTGAGGCATGGCATGTTTAATCTATTTCTGAGAAGATCCCTAACCTTGACCTTCTATTTGGTATCTTCTTAGATCACTTATTTTTAACCTTGTCTTCTGCCAGATTTATACATTGGCTTTTGTATATCATTAAAGGAAATCTATATAGTACTTGTGTTTTGGAAAGAGTAATTTCTAACTTTTGTAACATGTGCCATTGTCTCTTAGTTTGATGTAAATCAGGAATAATAAGTCCATTGTATCTTTGACATTGTCTTCCTGGAGAGAGACAAAGGATAAAAAATGAGAGAGCTTTTTGGAAGTGTCAAGTTTTATTGCAAAATGGCTGGATGTATCTGACCAGGGTAAGAATTAATTCTAAGAAGCATTTACAATGGTCTCTTAGTCAGATAATCTTTTATATTGTCTTTCATGTGATTGCTATTATAAGAATAAGAAAAATGAGCATTTTTAAAAAAATTATTTTCACTTATTTGAAGGATGTAATAGATTTTTTCAGAAATTAATCTCCTTTTCTATTGTAGCATTTGCTGATTTCTAACAGTTGTCTTCAACTCAGGCCAAAAGAGGCAAATATTTTTGATATTATACAGGGTTGGATACATGAACATACTTTGGCCCAATCAAGGCAATGAGTACAAAGAAAGTACAAGGAAAGGTATCCACTCTCTTGATTCTGCCAGAGCAACTCATATAAAGTCTTTGCACAAATTGAAACTGTGCTGAGAAATAGGGAGTCCCAATAGGGTACTCCAGAAAGAAGTATCTACTTTCTCTGATATAGCTAGCATCTGGATTATTTTAGTTCCACTGAAATTGAAGCAGTTGGTTTGAAATACTGCAAGAATTCAATGATATAACACTTCTCCACATGTAAACCTTTGAGGAACAAATGTATCTTGTATAACTTTTAGACATATGGAAAAACATTTTAAAATGTTTCCATAAATTGTCAGCCACTATGAATGATCAAAAAGGAAATTTCAGAATAAATTTTAGGTAAATTAAAATTATTAGGAAACAAAGATTTTTGCAAGATTTTAGGGTAATCAAATTTTCATTTTTAAAAGCCAACTAAAAAAAAAAAAAAAGATGTTTGATACTTCAAAACTCTTGTGGAAGTTTTGTGGACTTCTCATCACTGACAAATCCTTTGGTGTTTTGAAAAAAGGCCCACAAACATTTCTAAAACAGTGACCTACTTCTAATATAAAAATAAGTGAAAATGAACACTTTTCAGTTCTTTTATAGTTTTACATAAAGGTGACTTAGAGAGTTAATCATCAGATTTGAAGGCTCATCTAGAGCCCCTGGAGCTACAAGTTTAAATTTTAGAATAGAACTATCTTTGATGAACACCAGAAATTTCCTGGATCGCTTGTGGTGAGCCACATCAGGAGAACAGTGGGATGATTCAAGTCCCCATGAGAGCTTGGATCTGCAATTGTGAAGCTCCCTCCAGCATCTAAAAAAGCTTTATCTACATCCCCTTCTTGATCAGAAATTCTGGAGCAAATGCTCACCACAATTTCACCTTCAGTCTGTCCTCTGATATTTACCCATAAGTTCCTGAGATGTATACACTCAAGTTGATTCCTTGTGCACCTCCTTATCCATCTGCCCCATCATACCTCCCATCTTCTGTATTATTATTACATAGCTCATGATATATATATATATATATTTATATATAAATAAATATATAGAAATGTATAACTCTTTATAGTTATTTATTTGTATATATATTTATATATGTAAAATATGTAAATATATATATAGTTATTTATTTAAGCTGTTTGATATACATTCTTAATAAATAAACTCTTATTTTTCCTGCTTAAATGTGAGGGATCTTTATAATCAGCTCCATAATGGGTGGAGGTCAGAAGAATTCAACCATGCACAACACAAATCCCTGTGCTTGGAGAAGTTGCAAGAGATGCAGAACTTCACCTTTTGATTGCGTCCTTTCCTCACCGCTCTTCAGAGTGCTCTCCACACACTCCTCCCATCTGCGCAAGGTGGTGTCTGCCTTGGTGCCCTCTGGCCTCAGGTGCCTGACAACATTTCTTTGGATAATATCAGTGAGGACAACATCTAGTCTCTCTCATTTCTGGGATTATAGCTCAGAGCACTGTTCAACCTTTCCAATGCCTTTTGTTGACAGATTATTTCAATGTTTCAGGTGACTGCAAATTTGAAAACCTGCCAAGTGGAGAGGATGAGTTCAAAGATCTTTCCATCTTAAAGTGCAGACGGTATGACACCTGTCATCTTCAAACAAAATTGTGATAAAGCTGCTACATGGAAAAGTTGGCTAGCTTTTAATTTTCTTTCACTTGGGGGGGGCGGGGGGGGAGACAGAGTGTTTTGACCCAGTCAAGGAGACATAAAACCACTCAAAAATGGCAAACATTATTACAGGAGCCCTGTACCCATTTTGCCTCTTCACCTTGTGTCTTTGCCTTTGCATACGTGCTGGAGTATGTCTGGGCAGCAGTCTGCCTGCTGGGAGGCTTTCTGAATAATTTTGTTACAGGAGATACTTCATTTGGTGATACTTTATCATGCTTAAGATGTTTTCTTCTTTTGCCATGTGTCAGGCATGAAATGGAAAAAGCAAGAAGTAGGAGAAAATGTAAATTTTAGCTTTTGTAGTAACAGAAATAGACATCTATGGAAATTGGAGCACATTATTATAGTGGGGTCATAGACTGTGGGAGTATTGATTGTAGAATATAAATTATAATTTCTCATTTAGGCATAGGAGATTACATCTTCTTTTTTGTTCAGCTAACTGGTATTTTCTCTATCTGCCTTTCAAACCAGTCTTGAGCCACAAAAAATAGTTATCACCACTGACTACTTAGAATTGTAAAGAAAATTATCTTTATTTGTGGACAGCTGATGACTAATGTTGGACATTTCCACTTCTGAATCTCCAATTTGAGACATCCATTATGTTGTCTTATTATTGGAGATAAGTCAGATATATCACATATCACTTTGGATAAGTCAGACCTAAAAAAGTCTTGTATAAGGACTACTTGTATACATTGACCTCTCATGTCATTACTAGGACTAAACTTATAAAAGTAAGCCATCACCCAGACTAAGAATAATAGTGTGATGGAGAAAAAAGAGACCCTTCAGCTCCAGGAACCTTTAGCTCTAAGGATTTTTGGACTGAACAGGTCAGGACTAGTAGTAAGTATTCTTTCCCATGTTATGATGTAGTATTGCTGTAATAATGGTAACAGCAAACTCTGAATCAGAGCTCATCACTGTTCCACCTGTTTCACTTCTGGCATTACAGTCTAACAACAATATTTCACGTAACTCAGTTTCTCACAGAGTAGTTAAAATTACAGTTTGCGAACTTCTCCCATCTTTATTCCATAAAATAAATAATTAATTTCCCTGTTAAACTACAACTACATCCTTCTTTTGAGTTATGAAAAATTCAATGAAATGAATACACTTTGGGTTTTGGTTTAGGTTGGTGGTTTTTGTTTGTTGTTTGTTTTTTTTTTTTTTCAGAAACTGAATATTTCCAACGTTTCAGTAACTGCTAATTTAACAAGGAAAATGAAATTGCCATGTGGCTACCTGAAGATATTTTGGATTGTAGATTATGTCAACACCAGAATGGAATTGTGGTGTGTAATGTCAGACAATTTTGTGCTAGAATTCCTGCAATTATGAGTACCTACATTTATTTATTTGGGAATTTCATGGCTTTTAGGACTTTAAAAGGAAAAAATGTTTCAGGATACTTACACTTCACAGTCCCATTGCATTAAATGAGACTTTACACAGGGAAGTCAAAATTTGGTTCCACGTTTTTAAGAATGTGCAAGGGACAGGGAACTAAATTTGAATTAAGCCTCAAATAATCTCAATGTCTTTTCCAGATTCGTGGCATTTTGGTGGTCTAACAGGGTAAGCTGAAACTGGCAAAGAAGTTTCCTGTAAACTTCTACAGACATGATAGCTTAGAGTATCTTCTCTGAGTTCAGATAATAGGCTAATGGTATAGAAAAGTTTAAATACATAATCAAAGATGCCAAATGTCAGTTGGTATTTCCAGAAGCTGAGAGAATTCTCTAAATGACATTATATGATTAACAAATAATCTGTTTTGTTGAGTTTTTGTGCTTTTAGCAGCTTTTGTGACAAAAGAGCATGGGATGACTGTACTTTGGAGCATATTCTTGGATAGTGGTAATATTTTCACCACTGATAACTGGAGCTATTTAAGAGTCAGACTCTTAAAAGGAGGATTTGTTATTGTATATTTGACAATGGCCACAGGTGTCTTACACAAAATGGCTGTTAGAGAGTATCCTGTGCTAATGGATAGCTGATACTGCAAGTACTCTTTCTTGAATTAATTTGTCTTCAAGTTTTAGAAAATACATTGCAGCCAACAATGAGATTGAAAACTGACTAAACTTCATCTATCTAATGTAAGGATAGGTAGGATATAGATACAGCTGTGTGATGAGTTTAATTTAGAACAACTGTTTCTGTGTTTCTTATATGCAAAGCTTGAAGTACCAAAATCAAAGTCTTCATGCACTTGGCTGCAACAGCTTTGGCAATAAAAAATGTTGAACAGCATGAAGTTACTGTCTAAAATACACATATATGTATAAACAATTATAGTCCCAGCTCTAAGCTGTATAGCTTATGCTCTTCTGTAACTCTGGAGCTTGATATGGTGACTTCTTAGAGGTGTGTTTGGAAGTTGTTATTTGATATTATTGAAAAAAAAAAACAGGGAAGAGGAGAAGAAATCTTTCAAGTCAGTCTGAGAGGCTTTCTTAGGGTTTTTTTTTTCATTTTATTTTTCTGTAGAAAAAATCTTTCTATTGAGTTCAAAATATTTCTTTTAATTTGCAGACTGTTTCGTTATTTTTATGAATCTCAGCAAGGTTTTGAATAGATTTTTTTTATTCAGAGGTAATGATCCAATCTTTTTATTTTGAAAGTAATGGTGAAAATAAATATTTTCTTTTTCTCCTGTTTTCCACCAATGAAAACAAGATGTTGTAAAAAAATATTTGATCAAAACCAAAGTACTCTAACATTTGTAGAAGTTAATAAAAGTAGTTCCTCTTAAATTTAGACCATTTTTTTGTAGTACAGATTCCAGTCTAGTAATTCTAGCATCTTCCAAAAGTCCCTTATGGCTTAAACTATCTGCAGCTTATTATTACTATCAGTACTTTTTCTATTGTCATCTCCTGTGACGAAACGTGAGTATCTCCCATTAGTTTTACTAACCATGCACAAATAGATTACATGTGAGAATATATTTATCTAATTGAAATCAGTTTTTGTGATAACACTCAGATTTCAGATTAAAAAGCTTTGAAAAGCAAGGATCTTTTTCAGTAGCTTATATTCCTGTGCACTGTATCCAAGCCCTTTTTTCCCAGATCAAACATGAAAGAGAGGATTCAGAAGTATCTTTACTTCTCCATGCAAACACCTCATAGCTTACACGAATATCAAAAACTGGCTGACGAAGACCTCAGCTACAGCTGGCCAACCTGCTGCCAGCCCTGAGAATAAGATTTTCAAAGGACATTGTTATTTGCCTTTCATAATTGTTAATGCTCTCTTACATATTTCTTTTAAATACAAGGTAATTGCATCCGTAATGCAGTAATTTCTGTTGTTTTCTAATAATGTCTGATTCTTGGTTGCCAGTCTCCTCTTTGTAGTTTATAAACACAAAGAAATCCTTCTGCCTAGAATTTTTTGGCGTCTTATAAGTACAATAATCGTACAATTGCAACAATTCTTTTATAAATATGTTGAAAAATGACATCCAAAGTTAACGACAATCTAATCACTTTGGTGCATGTTTATCAGTTAAATATAGTTGCTCATACCACTGTTGCCTGTTGGAGAGAACAGGCATCTTTTGCCAATAAATGTTTTTAAAAGATTTTTGTGACAATATCCCAGAACCTTGAGATGGAGCTACTACAAGTTTTTCTTTGAAGCAAGAACACCAACACATAAAAAATGTTTTCAGTCTCTAGACTAAATTTTATTAAAACAACAAAGTAATATAGTTGGATGAGGGAAATAGTAACACAGAATTTAAGTCTTCTGGGTGGGTCAAAGCAAATAAATACCTGAGAACAAAACCACCTGTCCTGGTTTCAGCTGGGATAGAGTTAATTTTCTTCTTAGTAGCTGGTATAGTGCTGTGTTTTGGATTTAGTATGAGAATAATGTTGATAACACACTGATGTTTTAGTTGTTGCTAAGTAGTGCTTACACCAGTCAAGGACTTTTCAGCTTCCCATGTTCTGCCCGGCGCACAAAAAGCTGGGAGGGGGCACAGCCAGGACAGCTGACCCAGACTGGCCAAAGGGCTGTTCCATACCATATGACGTCATGCTCAGTATATAACTGGGGCGAGTTGGCCGGGGGGGAAGCGATTGCTGCTCGGGAATGGGCTGGGCATCAGTCAGTGGGTAGTGAGCAATTGTGTCATGTATCACTTGCTTTGTATATTATTATTTTATTATATTATTATTATTACTACTACCATTCTATTTCATTTTACTTCAATTATTAAACTGTTCTTATCTCAACCCATGAGTTTTCTGACTTTCACCCTTCCAATTCTCTCCCCCACCCCACTGGGGGGGGAATGAGTGAGCGGCTGTGTGGTGCTTAGTTGCTGGCTGGGGTTAAACCACAACACCACCTTTTGCCTTAGATCTTACTGCACAGATGAAAAAGGGAGAGAAAAAGGATTACCCTTTCACTATTCTACCTTCACAGCTGAGCAACTCTCTGTAACTCCCTGAATCTACCTCCAAGTGGACAGCAAGAAAGTTTCCTTTTCACACACATCTCTGGGACTTCAGTTTGAGTTTGTCCTCTGCTGCAGGCAAATTTTTAAAAGCCTCCTGCTCTTCCTCCTCTCTGCAATGCGCTGTGGGTTTGCTTGCTCTCCATCCTCACATGTTCACTTCACACTCTGGGCATTTTGGTTAATCTAGGAGAAGAGTTAATTAATCCACCCTTCCAGATAGTTCAGTCTGACTCTGTGTTAGATGCAAAGTTAGTAACACAGATATGTTCTTGTATACCCAGGTACCATGAGACACACTCACTTTAACAGAAAGTGAAGTGCTCAGAAACCTTGGGATGAAGAACCCAAAGAGCTACTGTTTGTTAGACTGTGCTACGGCACAGCACAGTTACACATGACACTAAGCTTATACGTCAAATTATTGCCCTACTGCCAGTATAGCAACAAGCATTAAAAAATTTTCGGTAAACATAATAAATCCAAAAGAATGGAAATGAAGGCCCTTGTAACACTTGAAACCTGACACTTACTAGACTGCTAAATAAAAATTTTCTCATTACTTCTCTCCACTGTATAACAGAGGAGAGAATATTTGTTTAAAAAAACCTCCAGAGCGGGCTCACTTGATTAAGTTGTCATTGCTTCAAAAGTCATTGAGCATTAGCTGGACTGTGGTACTAGTTCATGTGTGTGCTCTCAGCTTGTAGCAGAGGTGAGGAAATGTGAGCTGGTTTAGCCCACTTTCTTGTCTTTGACAATCATCTAATTCACCCAGTTCTTCCAGCTGAAGTTAAAAAAAAAAAAAGCTGCTGCAAAGGAAATACTGAAGAAGAGATGCAATCTTATAACATTTAAACATTAAAGTCTCAGAAACTTCAAAGCATGGCCACTTTGTTTAAGCAGTAGCTCCACCTTTATCTGTTGCTAAACATTTTCTCCTTATTCATGTGTCTAGAATCCAGAGAACTAGAAGACATCCCAGAAGTTTTTTTAACTTATACACATTATTTGCAGCCTCAAACCTTGCATATCTCACACAGCAGCTTTAGATTACAGACTCTGACTTTCTAGAGGTTTGAAGTTCACTGCTCCACATTGCATTTTGAAAAACAGACAACAAATTCAACAGAGACCACCCATAGATTCCACAATGATCACTGTGTTGATATAATTTTTGACAGAAGTGGAGAAACAAGTCCCTGCCCATGGGACAAAGGATGAAAAGAGTTCATGGAAGAGACTCTGTGTTTCACAGTTTCTCTGGAGATTTTCACTCATAACTCCAAAAATCACAATCTAAAATGGAGCCACTCTCTCCCTCTTGCTCCACTGAGACACCCAGGTGGAGTAATAGCAATCCAAACCACATTGCACGGGGTCAGACACAGGTGTAACCAGAAAGGGAGGTGCAGGTTTAAGAGGTCTATCTGTGGCATCCTGCTGCACCATGAAGGTCAGGGCAGCCCAGTGTGGCCTGCTGGGTGAGGAGGAAAACATTTAACTGGGCTTGTTACTCAAGGGGGAAAACATTCCTTACACAAAACTGACAAATGAAAGCAAGTCATGAAAGCAAAATTGATGCTCTGGTGTCCAGTAATATAAAATCAAAAGTTATATTGAACCATGCCATGAAAATGTGCAGACCATGTGTAACCCTGGAGATGACTTCTAAAACTGAAACTGATTGTTTTAAGTTGCATTTAGGGCTTTAGAGACACAAGGTACCAACTATTTTCTCTCCTAATTCCTCTGAGCCTGCAAGGGTTTGAAACCACGTGTAACTCAGTGTGTTGAGAACAGCTCAGCTTATGTCAGCAGGGCTTCTTTGCAGTGCATGGAGTTATCAGGTGCATAAATCTTTGCAGGGTCAGAACTTGCATTTCCACCTTGCATCATCTTGTGTCTATGTTCCCTGCTCCCTCTACAATCCTGCTTATAAAGACAGCTAATCAGTAGCCTGAGTGCCAAAAAGTATTATCAAAAAATACTATGTAATGAATGGTGATAGTTTTATACAAACAACTCAAGCAAAACAATGGTAAAATGGGACACTTCAGGTCAGTCAGTTGGGCTTTCTTCAGTTTGCTAGAAATGGATATACTCAGGGAATTGCAGGATTACTAAAGAAAAGGTAGTATTAATACTGGGAAATCACACTACTTTTAATTGTGTAATTCAACATTTGTTTTTCATTAGCATTCATGACCTCAGATGAGGTAGAAAGCTTTTTTGTATGGGTTTTCTCAGACAAGTATAGCATAATCAGAAATTCATGAACACACATAATTAAGGCAGCTATCTCTTTAGGATACTATATAAATTGTAAAGAGAAAAAAAATTAATCAAATTAGTACAACTTTTTTTGTCCTATTTCTAGTACGTTTATTTGTTCTCTTTAGTTCCTTTTTTGCCCTCTGGCTATAGTTATTTTGACTTTAAGCTTGAGCTTCTCAGTCAAAAATAACTCATGATGGCATGCTACAATTTCAGGCAGTGTCACAGACCTAATTTGGGTATCTATACCAGGCAGTAATTCTCAACCAATATTTTTTGTTTGCTTGTTCTTTGTTGGGGGAGGTGCATGCAGTTAGAAATATACATACAGAGCCATACAACAGGCGTATTTCTTTTGAAAGTTTTGACTGTATCATTGGCTAACGTTTCTGAGAGAAAACTGTAGAGCAAATTTTTTTGTTGGTTGACTTTGAGACAAATAATAATCTGTCATTTTCTTTCTTATCCATTTATAATCTTTCCACTGTTACAATAGGCTAATGTGTTAACTGATTTGAAATTAATTCCTGCCCACTGTTGACTGCTTTGCACTCTTCAGCACTGTAAGCAATTGTGAAGTTAAATTAGCCCAAATACAGCATGTCAAGCTCCTCGAATGACCTAGATTCATCACAGCAACTCTTTTGTTTCTCTTCCTCCACTGACTTGTGCAGCCACAAATTTGGAAATTTCCTAACCCATAGAAATGCATTTGTTTGAGCAGTTTCTGAATGTTGGTCTTCACAGAGAAGGGAAAAAACCAAACCTAACAGGGTTTCAGAGCCAGAAGAAGAAAAGGTTTTTTCCTGTTGTTTTTTTTTTTTTTTTTTGGGGGGGGGGGTTGGCTGTGCAAAGGTGCTTCAGCCACACTTGTGGTTCTGCCCTTTTACTTTGACAAGAGAATTATAACCTCTCAAAGTTATGGGCCCTTGATTAATTAAATTGGAAGTCACATACTGTGTGTTCCTTTCAAACTAGGACATAAGTCAATTTATTTACTGCAGTTGGAGTTCTGGTCTTGTATATTTATAGATGACTTCTGTTTATTTCAGGAAGAAATGTAATTTCTTTTCTGTGGCTAGGAATCTGTTCAAAGTATATTTGAATATGCGTGCACAATTATGTACATATTCCCTAACTAATGAGAAAACACTGTATCTCATGTATAAGTCTACTTTAGGATACACTTTTTTGTTCCATTTGTGTACAAGACCATTATGATAAGACAAATAATCTTTTGTTTTACAACTGTGTATTACAGAAGGATTATTTGTGATCAGGCTCAATGGATGCAGAAAAATTGGTTGGACTTGCCTTATAGGAAGACTGTTTTTTAGCCCATAATTTTGCACTGCAACAACACTGCTTTTGTTCATATATGGACCTATTCTTGTAAGGGTTAAATGTTCTGTATTAGTATTTAAAAATCTAACTGAATTTACTGAACAAAATTTCAAGGTAATTTCTGTCTCAAATGCCGTCACTTTTTGCACATAAAAAAAAAAATAGACCAGTGTCTGGGATCTTTTTAACCTCCTCCCAAATATTTTACCACATTTGATAATATTAAATATTTATTTCTAAATGTATTAGTGTATAGTGTATTAAGACTGTGATTACTCTATTTCCTGTAACAAAAGACTGATGTAAAGTCATGCTACATTCTTGCTAACTTTCCTTTTCTGTACCTAAAGATATGGAGTAAAATATTCCTACTGAATATATTAAATATTGCTATGCAGAATAGCATTACTAAATGAACATGAAATGCATGAATTATGAAGCTATGGGTACAAATCCCCAGGTTCAAAATAACAGTCAGGTTTTTTTAGGTTGCATTTAGGAAACTCTGATATCAAGCAGTATATTTTCTTATTTTTATCCCAATATCAGATGGGTGTCATCTCTGCACTTAGGAAATTTTTCCAGTTAGAGTCATTGCCTAGTCAATGCAGTATCTTCTGTGACAAAAAAATGTATGACCAACAAAGTACATTTTCCCTAAGATTAAACCATACACACAGTTAAACAGAATTTGTAGGACTGTTGGTAATTGCACCACGTGGTGACTAACAACAGATTTCATTTGCCATTAATTTATTAATCCATCCAAGAGAAAGGAGTTACTTCCACTTACTCTTGCTGTCTACATTGCAGAAATGGCTAAAGGCCACAGTTCGCATTGTTACACTAATTGAATCTCTGGTGCAAAGTTACACTTAAAACATCCTTAGAAAAAGAAGTCTTAAAATCTTGGTCAAAAAAAAGTTAAGCATAAACACAAAAAGTGAGCTAACACTTTTAATTGTGATTGAAATTTTGTTCTTAAACCAAAGGTTTCCCTTTGCCACGCATGAGTTACTTGGTTTAAGTAAGTAATACACGAGCTTTAACGTCAATGTTCAGATCACATAATATCTGAGTTGTTTGCGGTGTGTACTGATAGTGTAGGTGGGAGTCAGCTGTACTGGGAGCTGCATGTGCTGTATTGATACTCAGCTTTTGCCTGGAGGAGCTTCCCATTTAAGTATTCAAAAAACCTGTACAGATAGTGAGGGAAAGAAATTCCAGTTTGCATGTCTGAGATACAGAAAGAGTAAGAATTTTCTTTGTTGTTATGGAAGTTGTCTCGCATAAAGAGAGAAATCCCCATAAGACTCATCCAACACTGGAATCTCAAAATAGACCTTGGAGTTTACTTTCACTTTGACTTCTTTCAGAAGCTCTTGGGGCTTTCTACTGTCCCTGACTTGGTATGTCAAGGAAAAATCTTATTGCCTGGAATCCCTCCCCTGCTCACTTAAGATGCTTCTGAGAAGTTCCAAATAGTTATTCCTGACTTCTAGCCAACCACTTCCAAATTATTATTTGGAGAGAGAGAAGAGAGGTCCTGTGAGCCAAATAATTCAGCTTTGGAGATTCATCCATCATTGCCTATTAATTCGTGTTCAATAGTGAAAGCAATCAAGAAAGAGTTCCTAGCTTTTTCTGAAAAATGTCTGTGATAAGAGAGAAAATTCTGAAATAAACTGTTTAGATAATAAAACAGCTGACACAAATTTATGGTGGTCTGAACCTCTATGCACAGACTGACAAGTGCAGACTGAAGGATAACAGAAATTGGACCATTCATTTTAGATAATTTGAATGCAAGTAGGTTGGACTTGTTCAATCATGTGCAAACTTATTCTCATAACTGGCAGTCCATTTTGTGATGGTGTCTCAGTGGTAAATGCATTTACTAGCATACAAACTAGAGACCTCTCTCCCGTGTGAAATTTTCAGCCAACAAATTAAATGCTTGCTTATGGATGATAGGGTTTTTACCCTGCTGTTTGCAATCTGGCCATGTACAAGAACAGAAGCAGTTGAAGACACTGAACAGTTTACACTGAAATATAAATCAGTTAAACAAAATGATGAGCACATTCTAGAGCTGTGACAGATGACTTTGTTGTTGATAATATTGTAAGCAATGATACCGTGATATCTGGCCCCTGTGGCAACATCTGTAATACCAAGTAAAACAATGCTAGGGAGTGTTTGCTGGCATTGAGCCCAACTGGTGCAAAAAGGCTGGAATCAGAATCATTAACTCCTCCAAGCTTCCAAAAGAGGGTCCCACTTAACCCAGGACTTCTCTCAAACTCTGTAATGGTGCCAAGGGATTGCTTGAGAGACTGATGGTTGACCCAGGCTGAGCACCTGCCAGAGAGCATACTACCAACCGAAAAATACATGCAATTACGATACGTGGAACATTTCCTAGCATGACTTAATTTACTAGTGCAGATATAGCCTGCAATTTTTTTTTTTTTTTTGTGACTGGACTTTTAAACAACCTTTTAGCAAGGGACTCAAATTTGCTCCAGATATTCACATCAGAAATTAAGTATCAGTCAATTATGAGTCAATTTAGAGTATCCTTCCAGAATGTTATTGTCCACAATAACATTAATAATTGAGCATTTTTATTACAGTATGATTCTGATGGCCTGGGAAGGTCAGGGGCTTGTTTTCCTTAGAGCTATACAAACACATAATCAGAGACAGTTTCTCTATTGAAGACATTGCAGTTTTATTGTTAAATAAGGTGAAAGTCATCACCTTTAACTATGAGAGGGTATGGTAATGATTGTCATTTACTATAGGAAGTTCTGCACTTACAGGACCCAAATCCTGAGTGCATTGCCACAGCAATATAGGATCCAGCCCTCATTTTCAAAAGTAAAAAATAATAAAAATACATCTGGCAATGAAATTCCTTTTTGAAATGTGTTAACAGGAGACACATAAATGCACTAGGTTGCTAGGTGTGCTAGATCTAATGCACGGTGATATGATTTCAAACAGATATTTGATAAACCTAAAATAAAAAAAAAAAAGAAGAAAAGAACGCAAATTATTTTCTATTTATCTATCCTGTAGGTAAAAATTATTTTCATGAAAGGCTTTTCTAAGAACTGGGTTTCTATTATGGCAATGTGAATGTCACAGGAAAGCCTGTTCTCAAGAATGACATCTTTACTTTGGCAACGTGTCATTGAATATTTTGTAGATGGAAGGACAGGCATTCATGATTTGTATATTTTCCCAAAGTGGACCTCCAGACGATGAGATTTTCCTGCCAGTGGTTATTCAGACTCATAAAGGAATAAACCTTCCCATCTACTTTGAGGTTGCAGCTGCATTTTTAAATACTCAGCAAGCATGAGAAGTAAATTATATCTTTGCTGGCACTGGCTTTGAGCATGTTATTGTCCACCCATATGGAGAACAGAAGATCCTGTTTAAGTTGTTTACGCTTTTTTGCAGTAACTTTTTGAAGGCAAAAAGAGATTCCGTTTTTTGTGGGCTTTTTTTTTCCCCTGCTTATACTTGCAGACCAAGTGAGGGGCAGAATGGCAGACAAAGGAGAATGCCTTGATGTGAGCATGGATTATGAGAGAGGTAGACCACTCCTTCACAAGCATAAGCCACTCTATATGTCTGGGCCCTATTGAAGTAGGCATGGACTCTTTTATCCTTGGGGAATACAGACTTCTTCTTTGAGACACATGCTTAGGATGCTCCCAGGTATACTCTGTTGCTTTATGCACAGCAGCTCCCAGAAGCTGCAGCAGGTCTTATGCACCTTATTGCGCCTTTTGCAGAAATTTACTAGAGAGATGTTAATCGTTGGGAGTGTAAGGATAGTTCTTGTCTCATACCAGATGCTTAGTAAAACAACAAAAAGGAGAGCTGTTGCCAGTAATAAACTGAAAATTTTATGTGGTGCAAAGTTTAGCCAACGATATTTGCTTGCTTGCAGTTTTTACTGCAGAGATGAAACAAAATTAAAAGAAAATTGAATGTAAGTTTGTCAAAAATTAATTTCATAGCTGAAAAGGTCAACATTTTGGATAAGCCATGAGATTGCACAGTATTTTGTTTGAGAAGCAGCTACAAGGTTTTACAAATTCAAGCTGAGACTCCATAATGGAAATTTATGAAAGGATTAAATCACAACAGCAGCAAACAGAAAAGAGAGGCAGAAAAACAGGACAGCATCTGGTTGAGGAATGAAAAGGAGGAGCCTATTAACTCTCCAAATCACTGAACGCTTTAGAACTAATATAACTTTCTTGTTACCAATCATTGCAGGGACTTGATATGAAATATTTTCTCTTTGATACCGACATGGGATCTAAAATCTAATTTCACTGTGGTTGACTTTAATACCATTTTCCCAGCTGCTAAACATAAACACCCTGGTATCTTTTCCCCCTGTAATAAGTAGCAGAACAGCAGTGTGTCAGAAGTGGAAACAAACAAACAAACAAAAAATCATCTTGACCCTTTCCTCCATTTCAGAGTCTTGTATCAGAATGCTGAAGTTTTCTAGAGGAAATTTGAGAATCTTGCTTAGTCTGATGCCTTCTCCATTGTAAATAGAAAGTATCATTTTTCATAAATGTTTGCAAAGTTTCTGCAGCTGTATGGGCTGAAAATAGCATGCAGCTCTGTAATATAAAAGATAAAATTAAAAAAGGATGAAAACTGTGTGGCAGGACAGGATAGCTAGGTGCTGGATGACCCAGCAAAGAATACATGCAAACACATGTAAAGAAAAAAAGACAAGTTTCCTTTGCTAGTATTATATTTTTTTTAATGTGACAAAAGAAGCTAGTACTGTTTACAAAAACTTTTGCTAAATCTGAGAGCTCTATTTGCACACAGAAATTTCCAGAAGGTTTTTACCCTCAAAAGGATTCCAAAGTAATTTTAAAAACATTTGGTAATTGGTTTTGTTTCTTATCAGATGGGAGATAAAATTGACTTCCTAAAGAAAAAGAGTGAAAAGGGAAAAAGCCTTCAACACAGTTATTAGTGTATGGATTTTTGTATGTCACTGTGTATGACACAAAATAAGAAATGGCACATCTACATCTATATAAATCATTTGGATTCTACTAAATTCCTGTTTTAAAGATCTATACGTGACACAGGCTGTGATGTACTGTGAAGCTGAACTACATATTTGTGTAAGAAGAAATGTATGAAATGAATGAAATCCAGAGTGGAATGTGGGCTCACCAAAACTGTTAATATTTTCAGCTGTAATAATTATTTTTCCTAGTCCTATAGCTTCATTTTTCTTCTGATTTCATGGATTTGTTTTAAAGATTTTTACCCAGCTAGGGATCAGAAATGATACTATGTGATACGGAAGACAAATACCATTTGTAAGTAATGAATATGAAATGCTAAAAATTATCTGCCTCATTTTATTTCTTACTAGCAAATTAAACTACTAGATAAGCCACTACTATCTGTGATGATAAAGGGTGTTTTCAGGGCGTTACACCAGAAAAAAAGTCACATTCACATGTCTTAAGTGTCCTTGGTCTTCTTTGGGTTAAATTATGCTTTTACATTATTAAGACATATTTCTTTAGAGCAACTGACCTCAAAGTTCTTGAAATAATTAGAATGACATGTCTCATGCCGTCAGACTGGTACAGCTTGACAATAAAAATAAATGTTGCATATCCTTGTGTGGCATGGGGACATGCTGAAATAATGTTTGAAGGACTGTTACAGGCAGTAGGAATCAAACTGTATTCTGAGCAAGCTCTAAAATGAGCTGTCTCATTGTGCTTGAATTTGTATTTACAGGGAGCTAGATGGCACACCTGATGCTGTGTGAGAGTTGAAGGGAAGGAGACTTCTGTTTATGAAACCAAAGGGGCTAACAAATTTGGTGTTGTAGATTTTCTTTCCTGTAAACTAGTAGTATAGTGGTTTACAAAAATAAATATGAAGAAATAAATTTTCTTTTCTATGAAGCAATAACAGGAAGACCGTTCCTTAAACAACTGATTTTGTTGAGATATATATATGTATCATGTTTGATCTAAAATTTAACTGAGTGAAATACTTGAATGTATATTATCATGACCAAATCTGCCTGTGCAAAGAAATTGATCAGTTAAATTGTAATATATAACAAGGTGTTATTGTGTATAACTTTGCAAACATTTCATCCCATTTTTCTTCAGCTGCAACATATTTTTGCTTTGCCTTGCCTTTGAACTGCGATAAACAGCATCACATTTGTCATTATATTTTAAATAGACAGTTATATGCTTAACAGTTAATCGAACTCGGATGTTGCCCTAGCTGTTGTTTTTCCGTTAATAATTAAGTAATTGCATATATGATTACTAGAGAAATCTGTTTCAAAGGATGTCATTTTCTAAATACACTATGCAGCAATAACTGGCAGTTACCACAGATTCCTTCAGATTTTAGATAGTTGAATTACTTATTTCATGTCTGTGATAACAGTTAAAAATAATTGCATGATACTCTGTAGTGGAAGTTTCTAGGACTACTTTTCCCATGATACAATTGTTAACACCCATTTCCTTTGCAAATGCAGTAAATGAAAGTTATGTTTCATCATGTAAAATGTTGTACAGTTAAAGAGTTGCTGACATTTGAAGAAAATTAGTATCTGAGTTCCTGCTTCCAGGAAACAGTGTATCACATTATGGGAACTCAGCTGAATTTTAGCTAAATTGAAATTAAGTATTTTCAGCTTGTTCAAACTACAGCAGTACTTCTGTTTTCTGATAGCTTGTGAACTTCTTAAAATACTAAACACATAATTAAAGGCTCCCTTAAATTTCCCTGCAAACCACCTTGCAATCATCTGTACTCAAAAAGAAAACAGAGTCGCCTAAATATAGTCAAACTGTTGCTAATCTAGCTAGACGTGTTAAGGTTTCAGCTGAGTGCTTGGGAGGTGAAAATGCATCTGTCAAAAACAAAAATTTGAGTTTTTAATTTTGTAGTAATTTCCAGAGTCTTTGAAAGAATGCCTGTCTCTCTCTGCAATGCGGACATCTTTCTGACTGAAGTCTGTAAAGCAATGTGGGAATTTCATGTTTGGGTAAGCCAGATACTGCCTGTCCAGGAACATTAGAGATATTATTAAAAAGTAATTTCTATATATTTCTGTATGTGAAAATTCAGATAAGACGATTTTTGGTGAAATGGAAGGTCTATCTAACTCTATATCTCTACAAGTGCCAGTAGAGAGTGGTTAAAGAAAAAATATGAGTACCAGCAAAAATCAGAGGAAGTAAGAAAAAGAATTTTGTGATAAATACTAAAGTAATTTATTTTCAACAATGAAGAACTGTCAGTTCAGTAAAGGAAAAAGGAACATCTGACTTTCTAGAATGTTGCTATCTTTCAATGTTACTGAATTTCAGGAGTGTTTTGAAATCACACATTTGAGAAATTCCTGCTTCACTAAAACACTTGGGAAATCAACTATTTTTGTCTCCTTGTTCAGATAATATGGCCTAAAAGTTCCCGAGGTCACTTGGTTTCAGTAAATAGTTGTACAAGTTTATGTCTTCACCTGCTTCGCTCACTTTCCTGTTGTTGGATGCTATCTGCCTGATCTCTCAATCTATGAAATTGTATTTGAAAAAGTTTTCTGAAAGAAAAATATTAAATTGTTTTTATCTTTCATTTCTGCCTTAAAGATACAAATGGAAAGAAACTCAAAACTTCAGGTGCAGCACTGATTCACTCCACTACAGGGCTACATGAGATACACATCAGTAAGGTGTTAATTGTTTCTAGGTTTCCTTAATTACAATTCCTTTTAATAAAATAAAAATATTTTTGTTGACTTACGGAAAGCTACAGGAGAATAGAAAGAGGTGTAGAGAGCTTAGATGATGTAAACATTGTCTCCATGCAGGTCTTCTTCAAAATGGTGACTCCAGCTTGTCTGCTTCCCTGCACAACATTTACTGCAAAAGGACAGCCTGGTGTAAAAGAAAAAAAAGTCCCAGCCCTCATGAGCTTGTGTGTTTATTATCACTCTTCATCAGCAGCCACACTGCATAGAACACCATGCTTCTCATTGACCAAGCATCTGCTGTGGTACACTGTTTGGTTGCAACATGCTGATTTTAGGCTTCTGAGTATTTCCAGCTAGCGTGGTAGACTTTTCAATGATTGTGAAAGAGAAGCAAAGAAGAGTTTATAGGACACAGTAGTGTGACCCACACCACAGCCTTGACGGGTGCTGTTGGAGATAATGCATAGTGTCAGAGGGAGAGAGGAAGGGTATCTAGGGGACTCTAAATATTGTAATTCTCTCACAGTTTTCCATTATAGCATTTGAGCTGTCAAAAGCTTTGCTTGAGGCCCACAGAGCTCAATTCAAGCGTGGGTAGTTCAAAGCTTACTAAATTCCAATTATGATATCACACAACTGTAAACTTATTTAGCATGCATGATACTAACACAGCTGCTTTAGAGTGAAGAACTATAATTAATCCCTCTACCCACTGTCAAAAAAAAATTTATGTTTTAATGTTTTTTTTCATTCTGCTCAGGGAAAAAAAAAAAAGCAGCTGAGAACAATTGTTCCTCTCTAAACCAGAGCTATTACATATTGTAATGGGTAAAAACCCTTCTGGTTTTAGTTTTCCTTCACCTAGCACAAAGGGTGAAAAACAGCTCTAAACCAAAACTTTTCCAATTATTCTTTCAGATTCAAAGATTATTACAAAAGGAAGTGGTATTATTTACACACATGGCATAAAAATATTAGTCAAATTATGTAAAATTGCATTATCTTTACATTCAGTTATTTCATCAACACAAAACTGCCCAAGTGGTTTTGAAGCAGTTTGGGCTTCAGCTGTGATCCCAGATTTTGTATAGATAACACAACCAATGGACTTCTGATAGAAGAGATGACAGGATGAAAGACAGATTTCATAATTTATTTAGAAGAATCTTGAATGATGATTTAATAATTCTTGAACTAGTTTGGATTTGCTTCCAACATCAGATTGATGAGGATAAATAAGCATGGCAGTCTTATTTGATATTTGTAGATAGGTAAATAGGATCAAAATATGGCTTAGTATTTCTCCCAATGAAGAGGAGACATTGCCTACTTGTATTTTGTTTTTATATTTAATCCAAAGGTAGTCATATTTTACAGCTCAGAAATTACTTCTCTACAGTAATTGCTTCATCACTATTATTTGATATATGATAATCCAAGCTCAAAGATTTTAAAAGACAATTTTTTGCTGGTCTCTGTACTCAGCATATATGTTTGTGCTTGTGGTGCTCTGTCCAGAAAGTTCCATTTTCTCTGCCTCAGCAACAGGGGAAATCAGTCTGACCTAAAAGAATCTTTTCTTCAGTTTACAAATCGTTACTCTCACTGTCCCAGAAATGGCCGTTCAAACACACCAGGCCAAATACTGCTTTTGGTTATTCTGGTCTAATTCAGGAGTAACCCTGGTGCTCCAGCAGTGCAATCATGGTTGCATGTGGACGTAAGTGGCTGCAGAGCACAGCTCATCTTACTGCTTCCAGATAAAGAGACTCACCACCATTTCTCAGAGGTTTTGATAGGCAGACCTGTCATGAGGAAACTGGATGCAGAACCACACTGCTCAGTGATTTACCATCTGCAGGTGTGGATTTTTGTCTTTGTTTTCATTTTTATTTTCCTAAGTGGGGTGGGTAGAGATTTAAATTCTAAGATTTTTTCCTACAAGGTACCCATGCTGATGGGCCACTACTGGCTGTCACTAGTGTCTGTTCTCCCCTCCCAAATGTCTTAATGAAAGTGGGAAGCCAGCAGCAGCTGCCTTAAAGTTTATCTAATGCTTCGTTTTCCAGCACGGGTGTTATTAACCTTGTCACTTCAAGCCAGGCAGAGGTGATCAAGATCTCCCTCTCTGGGGCAGGCTTCACCCAGCATTCACAAACTGTAAGAGAGTGTCAGGCTGTTTTTTTAAGGCAGACTTATTCTTAGGAAACCCTGGAAAACAATTATAAGGCTGCCTAACTGCATAAGATGTCATACCTCGTCCCCTGTTCAGGTGCATTTTTTTAATGAACTATATTCTTCCTGAGGCTTTTTCTTTCTTTTTTTTTTTTTTTGAAAGGCATGTGTGGTTCTATTTCATTCTGGCTGTAGCAAGGATTTCAAAGACAAGTGTCTATATCCAATATGCATGTTGTTGAACTTCAAAACTTGTCTGTTAGCTGGTATTTTTTGGGCAATGGTGTGCAGCCCTTTCTGTCTGCGATATAATCCTAGTGCAACATTTCCTATTAGACCATGAACTGCGGATTTAAAAAATAGCCCAGCCTTGGGAATATAGAACTTTTGTCTGCATGCAAAAAAACCCCAGCAATATTCAAGGCAAAACAGAAGTTGAACTTGGAATTGTTCTCAGCTAGTATTTATCATCAAAGTTTTTTAGGGTAATTTTTTTTTCTTCTTCTTCTATCTAATGTTTTTCTAGTTATATTAATATTTGTAATAAAAGATATTGCCTTTGCTCACTGACTTTTCCTCACTCGTGACCTTGTCACAGCTGCAAGCAGGCACTGTAATATGAAGCATAACCAGATAAAATCTGAAGTACAAGTCAATTTTCAGCCTATCTCAACAAGTGTATCAAAGTAACAATAAAACTCATTACTGCTGTTTGTCAATATGGAACTTCTGTATCTAGGCGCCATCCCCTCAATTCAAATGCTGACTCAACATCACTGGAAAACTCACCCAGCCCATCTCAGCAGATGGAAGCCAGGTCCCCATGACAGGTCAGGACTTAGTGTGCACCTACACAGCATCACAAAGCCAGATGGGGAACAGCTCTCAACTCCCACCAGGAAACCAAACTCCCCACTTCTGTTGGAGACAGTAGGACTCGCTGAGCTGAACCCATCAGTTGTGATCAGACCTGGGATCTCAAAACTTTCTCTTATTTGGTCATATAAAGTCTACCGGCAGCCGCTCAGTCTTCAATTGATGGCGTTTTATTTTTCCCTGTCTATTAGAGCTTGTTTACTGTATTACCAAAATGGGATGAATGAGGCATTATAGAAGAAAACAGTCACATTAGAACCATTTAACATTATTATCAGTGCATCATTTCTCCCCTGTTGATTTTAACCCTCCAGTTATTGAACTTTATTTAACACATTTAGCAATAAATTTTGGAATGTGAACAGTTTGCTGAGGTTATCACAAATATAACAGAAAATGTCCATTTTAAATGATTCCTAAGTGGAGACCAATGGCAATAAAAATAAAGCTTGCAATATGTGAGCTTAATAGCATGTACAGGGGAGTGTTATGTCTTCATTTTCAGATTTTTCCCAGTGCCCTTCAATTTTTAAACAAATGTGAAACAGAACAGGTCTTAATTGTGCAAGACATCTTCAAGGGAGGGGAGGGGAGGGGAAGGGAAGGGAAAGGGAAGGCGAAAGTGGAGGGGAAAGGGGAGGCGAGGGAAGGGAAGGTTGTTGAACAAGTAAAATATAAAAAAAGTTCAATTCATTTTCTTTTCTAAAATATTAAGTCAGTTTGGGATTCATTTTGACACCAGCTTCAACTGTAGAAGGAGTTTTCATGTTCATGTCACATTCAGGTAGCAACACTGAGAACAAATAAAATTATACCTGTTTGTAACACCTGTCCTTATTTGACCAGGATCCAGGATACTCTGGGGAAACAGGAAGATCCAATTACAAGGCCATCTGGAGTTTTCATTTTCAGTTGTAAGTTAAAGTTTTCGATTCAGTGCATACATCTGCAAGTAGTTAAGCCATTGAAAGAAAACAGGTTTTCAAAAGAGCTATGGCCTTTTTATTGTTCCTTAAGGAAGCTGCTGAAACCATCTGCTGCTTCCAGGTGCTGTGATGTTAAGGAGGGGCACCAGTGTCTTTGCAAAGTCATGTAGCTTTCCATACTAACATATTTCCTTAAAATCTCATCTTTATTAAAACTTGCATGCACAGTTGCTGCAAACTTATTCCTTCTTGGACAGGAAGGTCTCCAAACCACAGACTCTGACAGAGGACTGCTCTTGTTTGATGCCTGAACTCCAGAAGATCTGCAGTGCATGACAAGTCAACAAAACTTTCAAGGTTTCAAGTTTCAGACCTTCCATATGATAAAGTAACACTTACCTTTCGGGAGAGCTCTGTGAAAACCAATAGTGGTGTGTAATATTATAATTGTGAAGAATGAAATAGTGTGTAAGATTAAAAAACATTAATGGTTTTGTAAGGGGTTTCAGAAGGCTTTGTTTAAGAACAAACTGAAAGATAGCAAGGGGGGTCAAATTTTTGTACAGTAAGCTGTAATGATATATGATACATAAAAGATTTATGAATCTACTCGTGAAAGAAATTGAACATCTCAACTTCATTTACGTTTCAAGTTATCTCCTGAAAGGTGTCTGAAGAGTTTCTCTTTCCAAATCAGGAAATCTGAGGACATAAATACTCTTAAATTTTGCTACTGAATTAGATGAGAGGAATTAAAGAGGCAGCTTTCCAGAACCCTGAGTTCCACTGACTTAAACCCAACTTATATAAGAGAAGTAACACACACTAAACACTTATATATGTCTGTAATACTGAGCTAAACCAGCACAAAGAACAAACATATTGGTTCACACTATCAAATATGTAAAATGCATTATATGCAGACCTCTCTACGATGTATTTCTTGCTTACAGCAGTTACCTCACTAGCATAATAAGAACAGTCATTAGGTATTTATATTTGTTGATTTTTTTTATTTGTTTGGTTGGGTTTTGCTTTTTTTCCCCCCAAAAATACATTTCATATTTCCACATGGGAAAATGCAAATTAGTTCCACAAAATATTTATATGGATTAATTGTTATGCAGTGGCTAAATTGTGCTTTTTCTCATTTTATAGCTACACAATACACCTTGGATCTCAAAACTTTTCCAAAGACGCAGCTTAGCACTTCAATGCATCATTAAAGCAAACAATTTGCTTGGAACAATGTTATCATCTTGATGTGTGCTTTCATTGCAATTTTTCAGGTAATAACTAAACACTGCATCCTTCTGCTCACACTCAGCTTTCCAGCTGCTGTATTGTTGCTCTGCTTAGATATATATTGCTTTAGAAACAGGCTGACGTGAAGAGTATTTACATTCTTTACAGCTAGACAGAATATTTTCTATGAAACTATGTCACCTATTTTTTTATTTCTGTGATATGATGACTTAAACACAAGCGACCACTTTCTGTGACGATTTTAATGACGTGTGAAACAGAGAAGGAAGAATGAATGATAATTCCAGTGTTTCTTTTGTACGTTTCTTTATTGTCTCTAAGAAGAAAATCTATAAAACAAGTTCATCATCGGGTGAAACAACTATGGTTGCTAACTAAAGCACTTCAACTTTGTAAAAGGTAAAAATAAAATACTACTTCAGAAATAATAATAATAACAACAACAATAATAATAATAATTTAACAGCATTTGATTAAAGTCCATATTTTATCTTTCATAGGTGAAGTACCAGAGTACAGGCTGGAAGCCACATCCATTTGGTGAAGTTCATAGGCAATTTACCAAATCAGTTTTATTTGCAGAGCATTTGACAAATACTCTTGAGCCTCCTTTGCAGCACTCCTGTCACATGAATGATCCCACCATGTCTCTGCATTTCCAACAACATTGCTCTGTGTTTGCACACAGACTTTTATTTCCTCCAATTCATGTCCTAAGTTATGTGTTAATGTATTGACCTCTGAGATGGGTTGTCGCACTCTCTTTCTGCCCCTCTGCTCAGGGGAGATTTAAAACCACCCATGACAGTGTCCCATGCACGCTACTCCCCTTCCTTTGTTTTCCCAATTACCTGCAGGTTTTGATCTCTGTTCCCTTATGAACCTAGTTTTAAGCCTTCATCAGCAGATTAACAAGCCCTTTGGCAAAGATGATCCTGCCTTTCTTTGTCAGGTGGACTCTCCCCAGCAATCCTGTATTTTGAAGAGGACCATAAAAAACAATGCCTTGCCAGCAACACCAGCCATGCAGCCAGGCATTGATCCACTGGAAGTACCTACTCTTGCCCAAGCCCTTCTGTCTTACTGTTGATATCAAGGAAAAACACCACCCCAGCCCTTGTCCCCTCCACTGCAGCTCCAGCATACTATGCTTACCTTAGGTCAGTTCAAAGTCCCTTTGAGCAGTATTACTCTGATCCTTTGAATCGGCAACAAAGAGCAACGGTCATAGAGTCAACAAGCCTTGGCAGTCTTTCTACAGTGTCAGCAGTCTGGGCCTTGGGCCTGTACCCACTCCCCCAGTAAATCTTCCAGTCTGCGGATGGGTGCCTCTGTCCCCCACCAAGAGGGAGTTTCTAACTACTCCTGGTTTCTTCTTTGTGGAGTTGGTTTGGATCCATCAGTCAGGTGCAGCAAAACTAGATGCTTCCCATGCCAAAACTTGCTCTTTCTTTCCTGTTTCCAAGACTCTACTTCTGTTGTCCAACTGAACATCTGCGGGTAAAAAGCTTTCTTGATACTAACATCCAGCCTTCAATATAACACCTCGTCCTCCATGGTTCCCCCGTGAAATGAAACCTCTGACCATCCCTTCTCTGCAATTCTGGACAACGATCCTGTGCCCAGCAAAAAACACAGGCAAGTGACTCTATATGTGCTAGTGCTTTTGCTTTTCAGTTACCTTAGGATTTTTATTTCTCATTTTCAGTGTGCCAATACTTATACTAAGCTCATTGAAAAATTTTGTATTTCAGGGGTAGAGGTATCTGGCTGATAAATAAATCAGAACTTAAAATGCAAAGCCACTAAAGTAATCAGACATTTTTAAAATTAAATCCAGTTTAATGCAGTGCAATGAATAAAGCATTCTAAGTCTGCTTTTGACCTCAGTAGTAGAGTCAGGGTGGAAGTTATATGTGAAGACCTGAGAAGAAATAAAACTTAAGCTATATCACTTCATTCCTCCTTGGCTTTATACATCAAATATGGTCTATGGTCAATCCTAATTCATCCTAAGTACCTAACTCATTAGTGGAAAGTTGAAGACCAAAATGGTATAATTCAAAATGTTCAGTGCTTTATTTCTGTTCTGAAGTAGAAACTCGATCTGTAGTGCAATGCTTAAAACCCTTTGTCAACCAAGATCTGAGTCAATGTGACACGGAGAGTCATCAATTAAAAATCCCTGTATCATAGTCAGCTACTATGAACGTAGTAGGCAGTCAGTTAATAAGTAGTCAATGAATAAGCTTTTTTGAACATTTTCTACACCCAAGTGTAGCAAATGTCTGCAAATGTCTGCTGCTTACATATGGAAATCATCTTGCCCAAACTTCTAGGAGAGATCACAGTTTTAGAGATTAATCTCTCTTGAGGGCATTGAGGATGTCTTGATCTCAGAATTTTTAAGAAATATAAAAAATGCTCAGTACAATGTATATATAACTGGTTCAGAAAAATTGCAGCCAAAGCAGAGACCCGTGACACCTATAAATTATAAATGTATTAATCAGCTTATAATTAATATTACTTTGCCTTGAAAATGAATACAAACCTATTAAAATAGCGCAGCTAACAACGGTAAGTAAGTATGTTGTAATGTGATGGTGTAGTCAAACACCATGTATAAGCATTTCACATAAGCTTGTGAGCAATGTGATCACCAAAGGGGCAAATGAAGACTGGTGTGCTTGCACTTGAAAGACAACCAAGTAAAAAAGTTGCCAGACAGAGGTTAAGATAAGCACAGAGGACTGCAAACAGATGGGACATCCTGCTGAATGTACCAGAAGGATGACTGGCAAGACCAATGAAAACAAGCAGCAATAAGAACAAAAGGACACACTCTTTCTAGGAGGGGAAATGGTGTAAACCCACCAGATCTCAGTGAAGAAAGCTAAAGAAGAGAGAGGACAAACCTGCTCTTGTTCTGACTTCTCCTATCCAACAGCTTTCAGGTCTGATCACCGCAATTTCCATGACCAAGCACCACCAAGAACCACAGCTATAGGCCCTAACTCCACAATATTGGACCTTTGGCATTGCATTCTTGTCTAGGACATAAGTGTCAAAGACTAACAAATTTGTATATGTATTGATGGTGGTTAATACTGTGTAAGATTTAGCACAAACTGTTTTGTTAATGAATCAATTTTAAAGTTTAAAATTGGACAGATTTGTAAGTCTCCTAAACAGTCCTATTACAATAAGCCCTGATCCTATGATATATTATGAAAAAACATATCAGTATTCATACATATCTATATATATACACACATAAAATATATTTACGTATTTATTCAGTTGCAACATCAGCACAATGATGATTATTTCTGTACTTTCTAGGAATGAGTTGTATGCTTCATGTATTGAATTCCTTATTGATATATTGTTAATTCTTATAACACAGAGCTAAAATAAATGTCTTGAGCAGCATAATTATTTGAAATTGTGGATATAATTTATTAAACATACCCACAATAACTTCTTTCTAAAAAATTTAGTGAAAGATGAAATGTTATGACAGCTGTCAGTCTCAAGAGTGTCAAAACATTAGACTATCAACCTTCAAAATAGCTTCAAATACATAATAGTGCAATTTCTCAAGTATTTCACAAGAGAATGAAAGTCAATTTTCTATTATAGCTCATTTCCCAAGACCCAATTATAAAAAAAATATTTATGATAGCCCATAGAAGGCAAAATCTGACCATTTTGAGATAAGAGATAATGTTTTCATCAGCTTGTATAGCTCTTTCTCCTGGTCAAAAAAGACATGGACCAAAAGATAATATGTCTAGTGGAAGATAATAAAATAGTTGTTTTCTGGGAAAGATAAATAACAATTTATTAGGGAAGTTTTAACGGGAAACAGGTCAGAGAAACCCTAAGCTTTAAAAGGGAATTCATATTTTCCAAAAGAAAAAATAAATGTTTAAAAATTTAAGTGTCACAGAATGTTAATTATTTCTTTTCATTTCAATTAACATATGTATTAGACTATGAGTATTAAAAAATAGTGGAAAGATTTTTTTTTTCCTCTTTCCTTCCTCTTCACATTTTGACTTCCTCCAGTTTTAATAGCAAATACTGTTTTTCCATTACTTTTTGCCATATGGTAGGAAAATTAAAGTGTCTAAAGATAGTCATACAGAGGAAATCCTATTATTAAAAGCATCTTTGAACTAGAAGACAAAACCGTAACAAGAACCAATGTCAGAAGTTTTAGATTCAGCTGAATTTATTAAAAATATGGCAATACTTTTAGTATTGAGAATGACTAATCATTAAGACAATCCACCATGAAAAGCAGTGGGCTTTTCCATTATGGAACTCTTCAAATCAAATTAGGTTCCGCACACAACTCAATTGAAAAATATCAGCATACAACTGTATGTGAGTTGTGTGGGGATCAGACTGTATGATCTGATGCTGCAGGCGATCTTACACTTTAGGAATCTTCAGAGACTTTATGGCCATGCAGGCTTGGGGCATTATTTCCTGTAAGGGAAAGGGGCTGTGCACAGTTTTGTTTTTACATAGTTGTTGTGTTCCTTCCACTGTGTGATGTTTCAGTGATATCAGCTGATGTCAAGAGGCAGCAGTTTAGCTCTACCAACCATCTCCACTTAAGTGAAGCAACCAACATAAGACACGCAGTGAGACTTCAGGTCAGGAACCTCCCTATGGTTGCTGGAGCTTGGCCAGAGCATTTCCCCCTGGAAATCACTTCTTGTAAGCAAAGCATCTCAATGGAGAAGTGTGGTAATGGTAAAATGCTTCCCGGGGCTGTACAGATTCCCTCATTTGAGGCCTGTGAGAGAGGCATGTTGTCCCAGGAGCCAGACTTATCTGCAGCTCACAGGAAGAACTTGCAGCTCTGAAATATCACTGGCTATCAGCAGTCTGCTCAGCAGAAATAATGAAATCTGGGAAATTTCCTTACATTGCAACTCTCTGGAAAACCTGCCTTGCCAGCACTTCCCCAAATGCCTGGGTATACAACACCCTTGGAAAATACATTTTGAGGGTTATTCAGATGTGAGCTGGTCAGATAATGGAACTTTTCCTGTTATAGGTGAATCCAATATTTTTATCTATTCTTTCTTCTAAATATTGTAATTTTTCCTTTCTCCTAAAAAAAAAAAAAAAAGAAAAGAAAAAACCTCAACAGAAGAGTTTCCAGACAACTTGCATCTTACTTTCTGCGCTGAAGGACCTGATTATTCTGACTAAGAGCACACTGGAGAAAAATCTAGGGTCATATATAACCACAGAATAGTTGATATTCTGCCTCCTGCTGCTCAGGAAAAGAAGCAGTGTGGATGAATGATAAGCCTAGTTTTCATTCTAGCCTTGGGGAAAAAAAAAAAAAAAAAAAGAAGCAATGGGTGGAATTATCTGAAAGCTTTTTTTTTTTTTTCCTTAGGTAGCTATTTAAGCACTGAATGTTGCCTGCAAACTACCTGTAAAAGCAGAACAGGATTGCAATTGTGACGACTTAAACCAGGTATTTGTAAGCAGAAATTTCATAGATGAGGATGCACTGTGACATCCATCTCTGTTTCAGTACTTAAAGTTATAAAAAGAACAAAATTATGTTACCAGACATTTTGGGTACTGCAAGAACTCAGGCTGTTCTATTCAGAATACACAAATGGAGTAAAGTTTTGATTTTGCTTGCAAACTTATGTTTTCCACCTCCTGATTTTTAAGTTCCTAGCGAAGTGACATAAATGCACTTGTGATATAATTGATTAAACAAATTAATACATAATAATCATTGTCAAATAGGAAATTAAAATTAAAGGAGAAATAGGAACATAAAATTTCCTCTTTTAACATTTATTAAAAAAATAATTACTCTTGTAGAAGTAAGAATAGGCTTGAAATTTCAGACAATATTTCATGAAACAGTGTGTGAATTATTTTATAGACACACTAATATAAACTTCTCTCCCCCTAGCAAAAAAATCCCTAAACTAATAAACACCACTGGAGATACATAAAAATGAAGTTCTGAGAGAGAACTTGGCTTTAACATAGTCTTTATGATGTTACAATTTTCCATTTTAACGCTGATATTGATAGAGCTTTTTAAGAGTTGCAAATATCTATGTGGCTGTACCATATGAAAAATGAGCTCTCACATGGACAGAGACAGAGCCCAGAATAGTTTAAGATTCGCTGAACTAGAATTTAACTTAATATTTAAAATATTTTCACATGATCTCCCTATGACCTTACTGTAAACATAAAAGGAATTTGCAACCATTCTGATGTTTTGATTAAAGATGATTTACTTATTTCCAGCATGATGCTTAGTTTAATTCCTGTCTATTTTAACCATCTTAAAACTGTTTATGAAGGGAGGCAGGTGTATAAATGAAAATGACCAGTAAGGCAACGCAGAGCAGAAAACTGTTAGCATACTTAACAGACTTAGCGTTAAGAACACCAGTGAATAACATTAATCAATGCATCAGAGGAGAAATAATAAAAATAGCCTAGGAAAAGATCTTAAAAATCAGATAAAGGGAGCAAAGATATATGCTCTTAAAAGCTATTTTTGAAAATAAGCAGTATCTATCCTCTCATATGACGACTCTGCTTTTTGCACTTGGAGTGAAAATCATGTAGATAAGTTCTGAAAATTGCATTATATCAGAAAAGGGGAAGTTAGGTTTGATTTTATTTCCTGGAATGCCATGCTGATGAGAGTACTGTTGATGTCATATTGAAGTGACTTTTATGAAACACCCAATTAAAACCAATAAACAATATAACAACTCCCCACTTTTTTTAATGCATATTTCATATTTTGCATGTGCTTTGTAAGATATGCATATTCCTTTTTTTCTGAAGACAAATTGACAAAATCTCTTCTGCCAAAATCCTAACAACTTTTTCAAAAGCCATATTCTATTATCATTTTTTGTTTTCAACAAAACACAACAAACTGAAACTTTTTATCAGAACATTGGCTTTGCACTGAAAAAGATTCAGTTTCTGTTTTAATACAAATCTGCAAGACTTGATTGAATGCAACAGCTGTCTGCCAAACAAAACAGTTTTAGCAAAGAGCTGTTGCTTCTGCTATTAACTTTTAAGTGGAAACATCTCAGCAGTTCCCTGATGCAACTTTACGCCAAAGCTTCCTTGATCACCAGGGCTGTAATAGTGAACACTGGAATAATACTCACATGAAGATTGATGCTGTCATTTTCCAACCTGAAAGTTTGAAATTATAAACTCCAGCCAGCACATGAGAAATCATCCCATCCTGTTATTTATCTTATTTTAGGAACCTAACTTAAAAATGCTAGCTGGAATGGAAGCATCTTCCCTCTGATATGCTTATCTTTTAATATCAAAATGTTCTGAAGTAAAAAAATAAAACAACAAAAAACAAGATCAACAATTAAAAAAAAAAAAAAGTGCTTTACAAACTCCAGGCTGTAGGTAACAACTTCTTATACTGACACACTAATCTCTTTTGTCTGTTGAGAGATAGTTTACAATTTCTCGTCTAGAAATGTGGAGAAGCATGTGTGCTGCAAGCCTGGCAATGTTACGATCCACCCTCATAATACATTCTAAGAGATGGCAGCCTGGAATTGCCACATAACCACGAAGTCTGACTGTTTAGTCATGTTTAAGTGTTATAACAGATCTGCTAGCAGTGGATCCTTTGTTATAACAGTATCAAGACGTTAATGCGAACTGTAACGGAACTGCGTAACCAGTTATGATGTTAATAACTTAAGAGGCCATCTGTCTGTCTTCTTTTTATGCTCTCCACTGTACTTACACAGACTGCTCAGCAAGAGCAGAAATTGCTCTGGCAATGATTTGTGGCATTGTAACCGCCCAGCTTGACTTACAGAGTACAGGAAGGGGAGAACGTGGGATCTAAGCACATCCATACATAGGACAGGAGCAGGATGTTTCTTAGCATGAGCACTGTGACAGAGCATTTGTCAGCTGGGCAAATCAAGGCACGTTTTTCCTCATATAAAAGAAGAGAGAAGTGAGGAAAAGGGCTAAACGACCCTCTTAACGCTATGTCCAAATGTCACTTCCCAGTTGTCAGGGCTTATTCCTTACATCAAATTGATGATGTAGCGTCACACTGTTGATGACTGTAAAAATTTAATATCGAAGCAAGGACATAGAGCCTGTTGGTTTGGCAGAGTTTTGTGGTGATGTATAGAGGAAGAAATCAGTCTTGTGAGCTTCTATTACTGAACATCCATGGACATTGCAGTTTTAGAGGCCTCAGAAGGAAACCCAAATAGCTATTGCTAACTTCCTTTACGTTGTCCAGGATTTCATTGTTGTGATTTTAACAAGCCAATGTGACTGTAGATGTGAAGTGCCTCTAATGACTAATACTACCTATAGTTTCTAAGCTCTGAGGACAGCTAGATTGTTAACTGAGCCCATACAGTAGAAACATTTGTATTAAAAAGTCAAACAAGACAGAAACAAACAAAGAAAATGATTCTTTATGTACCCTTAACATATCTTCTTAGAGTGATGCATTAGTTCATTTTTCTAAAGTAGAATTTAGCTGGTCTTGCTCAAGGGATTTGTCACTTGGACATAATAATATAGTACTATTATTAATCAAAGCATAAGATAAAAGCTGCGTAATCTGCAGCTGTGCATCTTGAAATATGACTATCCTTCAGTAATTTTTGCGGGAATTGTTCAACCTGTTAACTGTCTTTTGAACAATATCATCAGAGAATCACAGTACAGTTGAATAATTTAGTGTGGAAAAGACCTCCAGACATCTTCTTTGCTCAAAGCAGCTCTAATTAGACCAGGATGCTCAGTGCTGTGTCCATTTGAGTTCTGAACACCTCCAACCACAGAGATCCCATAGCCTCTCTAGTGATCCACTCCAGTGTTTGACGACCTTTGTGCCAAAAACCCAAGTGAATTAAAAAAAAAAAATAAATCATATCTCATCAGAATTTCTTATATTCCAACTTATGCACATTGACTCTTTTCCTACTGCTGTATATTGCCAAGAAGAGTTTAGTTTCATTTTCTCTGTACCCTACCTCTGTACTCACTGCAGAGAGCAGTGAGGTCTTCCCTTCCCCTCATCTTCCCCAGGCTGAACCAGCCCAGTGCCCTCTGCCTCTTTCTGTATGTCCTGTGCTCCAGCCCTGACCATCATGGGAACCCTCCCCTGAACTCAGTCCTGTATGTCAGGGTCTGTCCTGTGCCAGGAGCTCAAGCCTGGACTAATAGCACAGTCTCACCAGTGCCAAGCAATGGGTCAGGATCCCTTCCCCTTGGTGGTGCAACCCCAGGTGTGGGGGCTGTCTTGCTATCTGGGCACACCACTGCATCCTGGCAACTTGCTGCCCCAGGTCCCCCAGGATATTTCTGCAGAGCTACTCTCAACCATCAGCCCCAGCTTATCCTGTTCCAGGGGTGAGTTCAGCCCTCTTCAGTACCTTTGCCTCCAACAGGGAGTTTCCCATGTGATCTTGCCAAGCAAGTCTTTGAGCAGGCCAAAAATCTGCTCTTCAAAAATTCAGGGTGCTTGCCTTTGTGAAATTCTGCTGTTCATCTTGCTCGCTTCTCTCAGGATCTAAAGCTCCACAGTCTCACAGTTACCACAGTCAAGACTGCCCTCGACCTTCATGTCTTTAACCAGTTCTTCCTTGCTTGTGAGTACCAACTCCAACAGAATATCTTCCCTGCCTGATTCGCCAGCCACCTGCATCAGGAATTTTCCCTCTGGGTGCTTGCATCTGCTTGCCTCTGCATCACTGTTGCGGCTTTGTCCCGACTCTTACCTGAAGGCTCACCTTCCCCAGGGAGAAGTTCCATACCTCTGAGCTACCCATTTGCATAAATCACCCGTTCCCTGTCCCTGAAAACCCTGCCCTTCCTGAAGCACCTGTACCCCTGCACTGCAGCTCTGCAAGTGTGAGAGCTATACCACCATGTCATTGTAATCCCTCTGAGGTCACAGCTCAGTTGCTCTGCACCCATGGCTGATGCCTCCCTCTTGTCCCCAAGGCCACCTGCATTTGTACATGAGCAGTTGAGATGGGTCCCAAGTTGTGCAGCTTTTGCAGGTGAAGTGTGAGACACCCTTTGGTCATGCTGTCCCCTGGACACCTTAACACCCTTGTGTCCTTGCTTCTCCTCCGCTTGTGGGAACCCCCCTCTCACATGTTTCCAGCCCCCATCATGAGGCCAGCAAGCTTGTTTGCGGACACATCCTTATCCCATGTTGTCAGACACATCCCTTTTCAGTAGCTCTTTTTGTGAGAAAAACTTTGCTAATTAGTAAGAAAGGAGACTAAGCATAAATCATAATGCTGTCCTTTTAAGCCATCACCCCCATCCTAACATGATGTGTCTGCTTCCACATACGCATTCTTACCAAGACTAAATCTGTCCTGCAAATAACCAAATGCCTTGAGTGATGAGGATAAAACCTGCTTATGCCTGGATTATTTTCAGAGCCCAAAATCCCTTTATAAATCTAATCCATGATATTCAGAGCTCTCTTTTCTATAAGCCATTCCCCTGTTGGAAAACTGGCGGTAAGAGGACCTCCATGTCTCACAGAGCATTGCGTTATTTGGTATTCTGATGTGACCGCAATGGGAGAAGGATAATGGAAGCAAACCCAGGTATTTTGAATGCATTGATTCTAATTAACTAACTAAATTTACTTTGTAGTAAATAAATATTTTTTTAATAAAACTGTAGTGCTGCCTTTTCAGAACCCCAAATTTTCAGCTGTTCTGTTTAGATATATTCTAATACATTTCTCACAAGTTATTACCTAAGATGCAGAAAACAACAGTTTAATTTCCAGATCCTAGGTTAAACTTGCTGGACTGCTGGTTAGAAAAGTTACTCATGGATCAGTGCTATGAGTACATTTCCTAGATGTCATTAAGAAAAAAAAAAAATACACACGGAACTTGCCTATGCCAATCTTTCAGGGAAAAGTTTCTGACTATAACTGGACTTTGAAGTAAGTTGCAATTACTAACAAGAAAAAGGCACTTATATTGTTTTTCCTAGAGACAGGAACTTTACATCTAAAAAGGTTCAGTAGTTTTCTTAGATGCTTAGAATTTTTGAGTGAGACAAAATATCGGCTTCTGTTCCATGTAGGTGAAAAAACCCTATTGCTAGCTTGCTAGAGATTATTGTATGGAGTAGAAGACCATCTGGCATATTTATCCTGAAGGTCTTGTTGGAATGGAATGGAATAGAAATAGCATAGAAATAGCATAGAAATAGAACTAGAATAGAACTAGAATAGAACTAGAATAGAACTAGAATAGAACTAGAATAGAACTAGAATAGAACTAGAATAGAACAGAATAGAACAGAATAGAACAGAATAGAACAGAATAGAACAGAATAGAACAGAATAGAACAGAATAGAACAGAATAGAACAGAATAGAACAGAATAGAACAGAATAGAACAGAATAGAACAGAATAGAACAGAATAGAACAGAACAGAACAGAACAGAACAGAACAGAATAGAATAGAACAGAATAGAACAGAATAGAATATCCTGAGTTGGAAGGGACCCACAAGGATCATCGAGTCCAACTCCTGTCCCTGTATAGGACAACCCCAAAAATCATACCATATGTCTGAGGGCATTGTCCAAATGCTTCTTGAATGTTGTCAGGCTTGGCATCGTGACTACCTCCCTGGGGACCTTGTTCCAGTGCTTCACCACCCTCTGGGTGAAGAACCTTTTCCTAATGTCCAACCTAAACCTCCCCTGGCATATCTTCCTGCTGTTCCCTTGGGTCATCAGGGAGAAGAGATCAGCACCTGCCCCTCCTCCTTCACTTGTGAGGAAGCTGTAGACCACGATGAGGTCTCCCCTCAGTCTCCTCTTCTCTAGGCTGAACACACCAAGTGACTTCAGCCGCTCCTCATACAGCTTCCCCTCTAAACCCTTCTCCATCTTTGTGGGTCTCCTCTGGACACTCTCTAGTAGCTTCGTATCCTTTTTGCATGGTGGCGCCCAAAACTGCACAGAGGACTCAAGATGAGGCCGCACCAGTGTGGAGCAGAGCAGGACAATCACCTCCCTTGACCGGCTAGCAATGCAGTGCTTGATGCACCCCAGGCATGTCATGTCTGTAGCAATACAAAAACTCATCTCAGTGAACCACTGTAAAATCTTACCTTTGAGATTATTACATTAAGTTATATATAATAAACAAGAAAGTACTTTTTTTGATAAGAGTGTCAGGTTTTGCTCTAGTAACTCTCAAGACATAACTGAAATATGAACAAATGACATATGCAAGATAACAAAAGTGAAAGATGTTTTTTGTGGTAGAATTCGATTTCAGGATTACACATATTTTGGCTTCAATAAACCTAGGGCACAAATCCATGATTTATCAGAGGTTTGTTTGCATCCTACTGGTCCCTTTGGGCCAATATAAAACAAGTATGAGAGCTATGATGGAAATTTAATTAAAAACCCCGGAACATGTTTAAAGTTTACCTTGGAATGAATTTTTACCACCAGCTAGGCTTGCATTTTTTCCTATCTGTTGCAAGTATCTTCTTTTCACTTAAATGAAATATGTAAGTTATATGCCAGATCCTTCATCAGGAAATATTTCAAACTATTAATTGTTCTCTGGTTCTAGATTTGCAGACTAGATGACTGGTTAGCATGAGGCAAGGACAAGTTTGGTGATTTCCGAGCTCAATAGCAACTAAATGAGCATTTCATAACAACTGAGCTAAAGATCTTGAAGGAAAAAAATCACAGAATTTGTAGTTAAAAATGGAAATTTTCAGAACAGCACTGTCTCACAGTTAGCAATACCTGACAGAGAGACAACTGTTTCCAGCTAGTAAACATGGTTTGTTACTTAATCCTTGAATACACCAGATTGGAAAGAAAGACTGCTTTTGCCTCATCTATTTCAAAGATCAGTGATAGCATTTGTTTTGGTAACTTCCTACCTGGAATCACAGTGTAAACTATGAAGCAGACCAGAGCCCACTGATCCAGGACTATTTCATTAAACACACAAACTGAAGACCTTTTCAAAAAGCCAGCAGAATGGATTACTGAGAACATTTAGTACCCTTAATCAATAATGATAAACCTTTTCTTCCAAACCAAAATCCTGCTAAGAAATCTGTTGAAAAGAAAGAATATATAGCTAAATTCTGTAAAAACAGCTGTTTTTAATTTAATTTAATTTTCTTATAGAAATAATGTGTAACTAGGAAAATCCATTAATTGAACAAGATTGCTCAAACTTTGGCTTTATTTCATCTCAAGGAAAAACCTTCACAGTATTTCAATGAAAATAAACCTCCTTCCCCCTGTTCTTCTGATGATTTGTATATGGGGAACCCATTATCACAGTTTATGGGTTCCTAAACAGTCTTTCCATAGTTTCTGGTTTGTTCTTATCAAGAATATGTGGGTCTTATAACTTCTCCCTAAAAGGAAGAAATTACTTTCTGCCTCTGCCTACAGACCTCATGTCTTTGAAAAATATCAGAAATGCAAAAAATCCTCTATTTAGTCAAAGAGGATGGAGAAATATTGTGTCCTTACCAAATGTAATTATTTAATAAATGAAGCAAATTATATCACTGGCAAGAGCATAATGATCAAGTACCCCCTAATAGCAACAAATACTCTCATGGAGAACACAAATACACATATTAACTTCTAATAATAATAATAATAAAATAATTTTGCATCTTAACTGCTGGTGTGCAACATTTTACGCACCTAACATTATCTCGAGGTTTTTTTTAGTAAGCATATAAAGGGTAAGAGACTTTCATTTGTCAATTCTTACTCTAAAATAGAAAATAAATAGTTATTTTAAATAATTATTATGAATTCATTTGTAAGCCGTATAAATTAATGTTCTAAAAGCTGAGATTTTACCTCAATTTATTATATATACACAATAATCCTGCAACCACAGTATACTTTGCAGAAGTCTTATTGAAATACTTCTCAGTTTAAATCTTCATTTTTTTAACAAGAAGCTTATAGAAACACAACATGCATGACTCTGTACTTACAAGATAAGCTCATCTTACAAACAACAGTTGTAGTAAGTTTTGCGCTTTTTGTTTGGAATTACTTACATTGGCATATGGCCATACTATATATACATATCACTTTTAATACCTGTACAAGTACTACAAGGAAGAAGTATGGTGCTTAATTACTGAACAGATTAGTGAAAAACCTTTCATTAAAACAGACCTGAATTCCACTTGTGATTTGTGTCACAAGAAAAAGGTTTCCCTACTCTTCAACATTACTGCATGGTTTTCTCACACCTTGGCATGAATAGCTTTTACTATCTGCCTAAGCCTCTACCCAAGACTTGAAATTGCACAGCTGATGATGAAGAGGAACTGGCAGACACACACTGAAAAAAAGTTTATCTCTTTATGCCTCTTTCAAACTAGGTATTTTATGTTCCCAATTTCCAACAGAATAATTTATCTTAGCTCTAAATCATATTCACATGGACTATTAAAAGGAGCATACTGGATAATACTTAAATACAAAATTAATTAGCAGAACTCACTGTGATAAGTTACACAAAAAAAAACCCAACCTTAAACATTCTTTTTCTGATTGAACTCTCCGAGTGACAGAAGAATTAAGGCAGCAGATGTCTTTAAAAATCTAGTAGTGTTTTATTAGGTTTTTACAGCAGGAACATACCTTTCTTTTATGTTCAAAAAGATGAATAATAATACTGTGCAGGAAGTGTTCTCCATTAAATGAAACAAGATACATTAAAAAATGTAACTATGCACATTCTCTGTAGTTGCTTTCTAGAAGACAATGTCTTTATTTTGTATTGGAATTACTAAATTCTTTGTTTATTTGTTCTGCAGTATTTAACAAGATATAACCATCAACATAGTAGAGGCTGGAATGCTTTGTTTTGGGAGGGAGCACCTGTTAGTTGAAGTTTTTTTCTTCATGTTTATTATCCTCACGACAGGTTCCTTCATTTTATTCCTCCCTCCTCTTTGTATTCTCAAAATATCCTTATTTTGTCATCTGTAATACAGCTGATTATATCTGTCCTTCTGCTCTGCCTCCCTATCCCCAAATGATTATGGAAAAGTTTGATAAGAGTAGTTAATACTGTGGCAACTACTACACATATTAACTTTGTGTATTATCACACTTTGCATACATTCCTTTAGCCAGTTGGTTTTGTTTTGTTTTGTCTAGATTACAGCATTTATGTGAAGCCAACTGGTAAATATACTGTAAACTTCCACTCCTGCAAGTGTTTTGGCTATGTACGCAACCAAACAGAGGTATGTAAAACTTGAAAACACTGAAAATCTTAAAATACTTAAAATGGTCTAATAATTCCCACAGTTGTCCTAATGAATTCAGTGGGACCACTTACAGTCAAAGTACGCAACGTGTGTCAGCATGTCTGGTTCTAGAGAGTCCACAGACTAAGTAGATTTCTCATAAGGGGTTAAAAGTTTATGAAAAACATTTTGTATTAACTGAGATAATGTATGTGGCTTACAGAATGCCCTGCTTTGGCTTTAGAGTGAATCATCCTTCTGAAACACAATGTGTTGCATTTTATCTATTTAGAGCTTCTCTGTGAAACATATTCATCAAAGGAAAAACAGCGACCTCAAAAAACAGGGAGGGAGAGCAGATTCAAGAAGTATCAATGCTGTCAAGACAGTAAAATCTACATGCAAAGAGTGGAAATTCAGTTCACTTACAATGCTGTCAAAATATACAGAAAAATCAATGCATATTCCATAATGACAGTAAATTTTTATTTTACAAATTTCAAACAAGCAAGGCTAGCTCCCTACGTCAATGTAAGAAGAGGATATATCTATGATCCAGTCTATGAAAGCTGAAAGGGATAGTAATACCCATGCAAGTGACACAGGAATTAATAATGGTAAACTATTATAAGAACTTTTACACACTAATGACTAAGGGTTTCATGGAGAGCATAGAGTTATTTCCAGTGAGGCAAAATTCGTCATACCTGACTAAAGACAAAGGTACAGAGTCTACAAAAGAGAAAAATATACAATCATTAAATCCTTAAACATAGGCAGTGCGCCAGGACATGATAGGTTGCTGAGGGAGATTTATAAAGTGTTCTTGTATCATTTTGCATAATAATATATTTGATTAATTTCAGAATCTTATAGATGTTGTTAATTAACTAAGCTAAGGGATTCCCATATGCCACAAGATGCATCATGGATGACTCAAAAGCTGACAGAATTTTCATAGGTGATAAGAGGGTTGACATACATTGTGATCAATCCTGAACTACCTCTGCACTACTGAAGTCTTAGCATGAGGTATTGTGTTCTGTTTTGCTTTTTCTTTTTAATATTAAATATACAGGTAGCACTCTGCACAAACCTTAATCTGATATACATAATTCTTTTCCCAAATTTCACTCCAAAGTTTCAACAGCAGTATCACCTCTTCTCCGCCCTTGCTGCTTGTGCCTGGACAAACATATGCCATTTGGTAGCGAAGAAACAACAGTGCAAAGATAAACATTTTCAAACCAGCCAAGAAGCCTACAAGTCAAAGATATCTGAAGCTGTCTCCAAACATTATTTTGCTAAGTTGTAACACATGCTGGAGTTAAAACTTATGTGAATGTATGAGTTGTGTGTTGTAGCACAAGTCCACGACAGAACAGCTTGCCTGCCTGCTCAAAGACTGCCCCTTAAGAAATCAAAAAATTTTATCCTGCCTGGATAGAAGGAGTTTGTGACTATACAACACAAAAAATAGCCCACAGAAACCAGAAGATATTTGGTTTGTTGTTCCTGGCTTTTTTACAAGCACAACTGACTCCATAGATGTGAACATCTGAGCTGTATATCCAGATGCAGACAAATAAATGAACATACACTCAGTATGTTTGCATTAGGGATACCAGTGAGAAAGTGTAGAAATATGTGATAAACTTTTATTTTTCATATACTTTAGATGGTTTTGCCTGTGCTTCTGCAACTAATACAGTTGCTTTCAGGTTAGTACTGCAAATTCATTGCTTTTTAATAGTTTCTTTTGTATTACTATATATCAGGCCATTTTATTCGATACCCAGTCCCATGCTAGAACTTGAATGTAACTTTCAGTGGCAGCTGGCTTCATATAGATTTTTTTTTCCTCTGAGCTACTATGTTTTTCATTACTTTCTTCTTGTATTGTACTAGCACTTGCTAGGGTATTTGCTTCTTTCTTGTTTTTTATTTTTTTCCACATCTTCACAGGCTAAGGTGGTTTAGAGATTTCTGTAAAGAGAAGAAAAATTTAGACTTACCTGGTGTAACTGCTGCTCCTGAGGATATGCTGGGATGAACTTGTAATCATGACATGATAGAAAAGGAGTGTGGGGATCCAGCAAAGCTTCTTTAATTAAAATTTCCCACAGGTGAAAGGGAGAATGGGAGGGGAAGGCCAATAAAATCTATTCTGTGCATAGACAGTGTCTCAATAATGGATAAGGATGGTAAAAACGTCATGACTTACGCAGGTAATGATGCATTTATATTATTCACTTTCTTATAGAAGCTTCTGATACCAGCCAAAGTAGTTTAAAATTCACCTCTCTCATCAGAGACTCTGTAAGTTTCTGTAGTCTCTGTGTAGGAGCCTCTTTTAGCAGCAGAAGGGACAAGCACCATGTGAGAAGACTCACTCCTGTAACTCAGGGGGAGGACTAAAATCTTTCATGCATAAAGTCCCAGCTACTTTTGCTATTTGAAGAAGCACACGTTACAATACCAAAGAAAAAAAAATCATTGCTGTCTCAGTAGTAATATGTATAGGGCTTTACATTTCCACCTCCTCTCATATCTCTGAAGTATGTGGACCAATATGAAAGATGTGGTCTCTTCATGATCCTCTGTTTTTCTCTTTAACAAATCTCATCTTATAGAATAAATTCAGCAATGAATCTTCAGAATGTAAAACCCAGAATGCTTCTTGCAGGTCCCCAAACTCCAAATTACAGAATTGGGAAAGCTTCCAAAAAACAATTAATGAAATAATCACTCTAATCTGTCAGTTAAATAATTGCTATGAAGAGGTTTAGGAAACATCTAGTGACTCACAGCAGCTGAATGTTCATGCCATATGGGCCACTCATTTCAGAATTTCTCTCCCTGGTTTTACAATCCATGTACCTTTACAGACCCTCTCTGAATCTTAGAAAAGTACGCGTGGATTTGAAGATAATCTTTTCATTAATAAACATTTTTAATGAACATAGCCAATAAGAAAAAAGTGAGTACAGGAAGCAATAATGTATTTGGAATCAAATTAATTAACACAATGAAACCATAATCCTTTAATCACTAACACTCATCTGAGTTTTATTTACTTCTTAGAACATAAAGACTGATTTAAAACCTGATGTGAAATCCAAACAGCAGAAGCGCACAGATTAAAACAAATCTATCTGAAATTGGCAGAACTGAGTCTGGATCATCCTGCAAAACAGGACTATCACAGAAAGGTGATCTCACATTCTCTCTAATTTATTTAGATCATTCTTTAGCAAATGCTGGCCTTCGTATTTGGAGAAAAACATTGTCTACGAAGTTCGCATCAGCTACCTACTTGTAGACTGGGCTGCCTACCAAACTTTACACCAAGATTTCAGAAAGCAAGCAGAAGGTAGGACGCACATCTTGAGGCATCTTTTACAAACTATTCATAGTATTGTAAATAAAAGATAGGGAAATAAAACTAAATACCTGCAAACATATGGCTGCATTAATACGGCACTGAGTGCTAGGTAATATTTTGTTTTTCTCAGCAGGGCTTATTAGCTTGGCTAATCATCAGGCCAACTGCTGTTACTGCGCTTGGAGTACTGACAAAGCAAATAAATCTCTGTCTGTCTATAGCATTGCCAGAGACAATCTGCAGGCAAACTCCAAGCACCTTACTTTAAACTATTTTTTTTTTCTATGTTTCAAATGATTTTTCAGATGTCCATTGCAATCTCCTTAATTTTCCACCATCTTTTTAAAGTTTTGAGTGCCAGAGGCGGGTGCTCATTTCCACTACTGGACCTATCATTGTACAGTTATCTCCATACTTTCACTCCCATCATCCCTAATCAGACTTGCAAAGGACCCTCTTGATCGCCTCTGCTGCTCTTATGCTATATAGACTGCATTACATGATTGAGTTAAATATTTATGATTCTGTCAAATTTTGCATCATTGTAAATATTTTTAGACTTGCATTTGCTACTACACCACTGATAAAAAAGCTAAACTACACCAAAAATTAAGCAGCGATCCCTGCAGTGTTACGCTAAAACAAGTACACTATACTGACATATATATATATTACGTTTCCTGTTTTAATACATTTGCAGTGTAAAATATTAATGTTTAAAAATAGAATATTGTACCACATTAAATGAAATGCCTTATAAAAGCCTAATCCTATTACTTTGTCCTTTCTTACATTCACAAGCAAAACTCACAATATGCTTTTGTCATACACTGGGGCAATGATATTTTTTGACCACCTGCATTCTCTTTTTAAACAACATTCCTTCCTATTTGTCCTTCTTATTTCTTAACCTTTGCACAGTATAGGAAAGGTAGCAAGGAAGAGCTGAATCTTATAAAAATCTGTGCATGAGTCTAAGTATTTGAGATATTAATAGATTATTTAGAAAAGAGGGTAAGAATATAGAGGAAAAAGCTTTGCTGACATTCATCATGGTATTCAGATAAATTAAGATTAAAATTTGTTGTGAAGAATAAGAGAAGGATCTTGGAAAATTGTGAGAGTCCAGTAAAAAAGCAGTTGAGATGCAGTGTAAATTAATTTAAAATGTCACACATAGTTATGTCTTAAATAACTCATTTTAAAAGGATAAAATGCATTTGGAAAAAGAACAGATGAAAGGTGGAAAGAACAATCAAAGTACAGAAGAACATCCAGGCAAAGAAACAATTAAACATACTAAATCTCTTCAGCCTTGAAAAAAAGACCACGGGGTATATACTGGTCTACAAAATCCAATAAAGCATCCAGAAGATAATCAGGAAATGATTGTTCATCACCTCTTTCCATGCAAGAACTAGATGTGTGTCTAGTAAGGTTTGGAGGTGAAATGTCTGGGGAAAAAAAAAAAAAAGAAAGAAAGAAGGTCTTGCAACAAGGATATTTTAATCTGTAGAACTCATCCCTGGAATGTCTGGAGCACTGAAAGGTCTCACGGGTTCAGAAAGCAGCTAGTGGAGCTTTTGGAGCAAAAGTCCCTACAAGAAGTGACTTTGCCTTAGAAAATCCTTGAAAACCTGTCACTAACAGTTTGGAGGGCACTGTGAGGAAGTATTATACATATTTCCCTTGATCTTATACTTTTCACTGTATACATTTAGAGAGAGAGGATATTTGGCTCAATGGACCTTTTCCGAGCTTGAATACCTCTTCTTATATATTTAGTACAGAAATAACTGCTCCATACCTTCCCTATAATCTGTCTTTCAGCAGTGATGAAATAAGAGAAATCCTTTTATAAACAGTCAGTGAAGTTTGTGTTTCTTCTGTTTAATGTACCTATTTCCTGCGGCCTTCACACAAGCTATGAACGTAGCCATTGCCACTGTCACTGGTGAAGGGAATCAGACAAGAGTTCCTCTCACATGGAATTCTGACTAGACAAAGAGAATGATTATGCTAAAAATTATTTATAATATTTAACAGTTCAAGTCTTACTTTTTTCTACTTCTGACTTGTAAATGATTATCCGTATAAGTGGTTAATAAACTAAATAAGAAGTTAATTCTGGTCTTATTTTCATCTTAGACAGCTATATTTCCATACACTCATGGAGGTAATTTTAAATTTGCATAGTTGAAAATGAAATTATAAATCTTCACAAGAGAAAGTTTTGTACATATCAGTTTCCTCTAAATGAAACCAAAGATTCACTGAGGCCCATATGCTATAAATAGTTCCAAAATTTGATCTGGCAGCTCCTTTTTTATTTAGAACATCACTGTAAACTAACTAAAATGAAAAATTCCCCAAACAGCCAACCCTAAACTTTTGCTATCTTTCCCAAAGATGGAAAAAATATTAAACATGGTTTTAAGTTTTTTTCTTGTTATGTATGTTCTTTTCTATAAATGAAAAGAACACTTAAACAAAGTTTATGTCACACTGATTTTAAGCTCACCAGTAATTTTCCTACATTTTCTCTGAAAAAAACCCACCAGCCTCTCAAGAATTATATGTGAAGAGGGTGATGACACTGATCAGAGGCAAAAATTTATGAAACGAAAATCACAACTTTGCCTGATTTCTTGTTAAGAGACTGCCTTATAGTTGCACCTACTAATGATGTAGCATTTCTTTTAATCTTAAAAATAATCCAGACCGTACTGTGTGTGTTCTGAGTCAATCTAGGAGTTACAGGTATCTGGGGAAAAAAGTATGTAACAGCCTCCCTTTATAGGCAATCTTCAGGGCAGAGTGCTGAAGGGAGGAGTCATCTGTTTTTTTCATTCTGTGTAAAGGAATAGACATGTTTTTCTTCCTACTCCTTTGAAGTGCTCACTGTGCAATCTGCTAAACCTGACAAAATTAATCTGGTCTCCTACAGTACTCTTGATTTCCACTGCTGCTATGGCACTGTTAGAATCATCTAGTGTATGCATCCACTTTCAAACTCTGTAGACACCTTGTGATGAATGCACTAGCAGTAGTTTGGTATAGGCTCCAAAGGAGGTAAAGGCCTGAGCCGTAGCCAGGCCAAGAAATCCTCAAGTTTCAATCTGTTCTCTAAAAACCCACAAAGGAGTAGAATGACACAGGGAGCATCAATGCATATGAGCTGGGAACACAGGTCCTGGGATTAACACAGGAATAGCGGATGGCTTTTCCAAGACTCACCTATCAAGGAATGAAGAAAGTTGTGGGTACAAGGAGTCATGCATACCTTTCCCATCGCATGTAATTTGACTATAAGCTAACCACTTTATTCCATAAATATGACAGCCTAAGTGAGCCTTCTTTGAGCTCTTGCTTCTAGGCAGCGTGGCTGAGTGGCGGTAATCTCCTCTTGAGCTGGGACACCTCTCAAGGTCGCTCCTCGAGGCAGAGACCTTTTACCAAATGGCAGATCCTTGGTAACTGACTGATAGCATGCTGAATTAATCCTAATGAAACATGACTAATCCACATAGCTATTAAATATTAATTACTATAAACTTTGTATAGATAATGCCATTAGACATAAGCTGTTGTCCAAGTCTGAGACTAAGGTTGGACCTAGCTGCACCTAAGGTCCCTCAGGAGTTCAGAAAGCAAGAGGGTCCACTCTGAACCTCGTGACTCTATGGTAGGGTCTTCCTTACCTGTTTGTTCCTGGACTCTGTGTGAATCATTCTAACTTGTTTCTAACTCAATTTTCCTTCGTATGTTTCTTCCATGCAGTAATTAATAGAGTGAACCTTGCCATAAACTGAGTGAACCTTGCCATAAACTCACTGAACCTTGGTAAATGACTGTTAAACTTTGTTTAATTCCATTGACTTTATTGAACCCTGTCAAATTATTATTCTACCTCAATAAAATGTATTGCTGCTTTGCTCTTTTGAGTGAGGTGTATTCCACTCATTCACGACAAACTGGCATAGTCGGCAGGATCCTAAATCAGGATTCATGACACACCTCAATGAAAAAGTAAGTAGTGGATTTATCACTTGTCCTTGGGAAGACACAATGCATGCAGAGAAAACAGAGGATGGTTCTTTCCAACAGATTTTTGTCCTAATTTTATTTTGTTCAGCCTTTCAAGCATAGAGGTTCCTAGCAGTAACACAAAAAAGTGAAACCAGAGAAGGCCAATGTTTTCTCTAGATGCAGAAAGAGACCTGTCTATTCACAATGTGTGACTGGGATGGCTATCACTGTTTTTGACTCTCAAGTAATGCTGGCAACAATGATATTATTAAGGTTAATCTACCTATGTAAAATAATAGAATTCAGAAATAATATAATTCAAGTTGTCTAATTTCCTAATTAATTCTAAGAAAGGGAAAAACTGTGCAGTTTAACCACTGATTTCAAGAATCACAGACCAAGGGAAGAAAAGTCATCTTTTAATAACTCAATATATGAGTAGCCAGAATCTAGACTTCAAAGCAGACTGCCTCTAGACTGGAGATAGTTTAGATTCTGAAATACAGTCTGAGCCTTTTTCACTTAGACCCATGACATTTTTAATAGCTGATCGCTTTCACAACGTTAAAATAATTGCTTAAATAATTTCTTGAAATAAGTCACTATTATTGTAATATGTGGATGAAACGGAAACTAACAGGCTTTTTTTTCTCACAACAGAATCTATTTTTGATTTTTGGACTTTCAGTTTTCCACTATCTCCTTCACTATGTTTCTGAGGAAAGCAGATTTTCTTTAATCCTATTGGCAAGTGTCTGAGCTCTCCAAGGATATTTTGTCAGCTGTCCAAATTTAATTTGTATCTAAGATAACCCAGCTAGCTGGAAACTAGATTTTTCCCAGTTTCCTATGAATGGCAAAGGAAGTATATTACATTTAAATTTACATAAGAACATGAAATACAGTCTCATTAAGGTTGCTGTGGGAAAGGAGAAAAAGGTTGCTTTGGGTTCAAAAGAGTCTGTGGCAAGTTTAATGGAGGAAAAAAAAGCATGTTAAAGATACATCTGTTTATTTGCTCTTTCAAAAAAAATTTTTTATGATATTTTTTGCTTTCATGGTGTTACTTGGTCTTAGGTGATATGCCATAACATAACACCGCAGTAGACAACAGGAGGCCTTGAATGAAGATGCCTGTCAAAAAAATTGTGTACACATACACAAAGGTAAAATCCAATGCAGTTACTTTATAAAATAACTAATTTATGGTCATGATCAAATCAATACACAGCCTTAGCAAAGCCCATTAGGATGACAGAAGAGCTTTTCAGAATGACAAATAGGCTTTATATGCAAAGATACATGTGTATACAGACACATCACCATGAGATGCCCAACAGTTCAACTGTCTGAAAGAGTCATTTGGTTGTGCTTTTTATCTACTAAGCATAAGTATCCAAAGATAGTTAAAAAAATATTTCCTACTATTTATTACACCATATCAAATTTCCGTTTTCTCCAGGCTACGGAAAACGACTGTGGTCTTTCTTTTCCGTAAATGTACAAGCAATTTCAGCTTTGAAACTCTTTCATTTATAATACTTACCTCCTAGTTACCGATAAGCTAGATGTCATAAAACTGTAACTTAAATTGTTCCCCAGTAACACCACTTCTTTTTCAACAACTGGTCTTGTCACTTTCCACTCTAACAGTATCACCCAACAGCTGATTTTACAGTTTCCCATTTTGCATAAGTTCTTAAAAATGAATGGCACAGGTGGGCTGAAAAAAAAAATACACTGAACAATACAATCAATCAATCTCACCATATTTCTGTGTAAAAACAAAACTATTTTCGAGCTCTTCTACAATTGAAACACCCTTTCAGACATCGCATCCATTTAAATTTTCAGTACAACTCATCTTCACTTCTCCACACCAATTAACAACAGTGCAAGGTATCTCAACACTACAGTTACACATATCAAACCTCTTTTATATACAGCTTTATCCATCATATTTTTTTTTATCCCACCTCCATGTGCCATTTATGCCTTCTTCCTTTAGCAAACTCCAGAAGTTATATCTAAAATAATTTTTCTTGCTCATGTTCCCACACACATCCTTGTCAATACTGGCATCAAAACCCCTGTTTGTCCTCATCTTCAAGTCTCTTCATCCTCTTCTTCATCCTTTCTCACAATCTGGCCGTCCATTTAGTTCTTAATCCCCTTCTTCAAGCACTTGTTAATTGTTACATCCTTCATCTTCACATGTGACACGAGGCTTAATGCCATAGAATATGGCCACTGGTAACTAATAAGGTTCTTTCTAAAACTAAAAATATATATTTATTTCAGCAGTATTATTTTATGCTCCAGAAGGAGGCCAAGCTCATCAGCTGGAAAGCATTTCTACCATACACCTCTTTTCAAAATTTCATAATTAATACAGGATTTGTTTCACAGACTCAAGCAGTAACTCTAAAATCTGCAAGATTGGAGACTATCTCTGACTTCTCAGGTAAGAAGGTCATAATTCATGAGAACACAATCACTTAAATTAAACAAGTGTCACACTTAGGCTTCAGAGAAGATAGAAGAAAGCATAAAATGAGCAATCATGGAGTACCAGACTGGACAACCTGATCTGACTTGATAGCTACTTTGGGCAGGAGTATGGATTAGATGGTATCCAGAGGTCTTGAGTTATTCAAGGATCCTGCCATTCTATGAATCTGTCCTTGGTGAAAGTTTCTCATCCAAAAAGAAAAATGGACTTATACCCTGAAACTTGACATATTTGTAAAAATACATATGTATTTGTGAAGTTCTTGTGCTTGGGCATGCATATGTGTGCTTAACAGTTTTTCTAACATTTCGAAGGGACTTTTCTTCTTCTTAGATCCAGAAGAATATACTGATAGTTTCATCAAAATCATATGTACAAAACTCACACACACTAAAACCCTTAAGGTCACAGATTTGAAGGTTCTGCCAGGTCATACAGGATATTGAACTCTTTCACCTTTTTAAATACTACTGAGAAGTTTAAACATAATAGTTAGTCTGTAAAAATTAATAATCTTACCTCTTTCATTTCCACTTTAAAAATTATGTCTTCTGAGTCTGAAGGAGAAGGTTTCATTATAGCTAAGCCTGTGGAAATCACTGTCTTAGGCAAAAACTGGCAAATCTGTCCTTCTTTCAAACTTTAGAAACATTTAGTGTCATGAATGATAAATCGCAGAGCTTGCACATTTGTAGTTACAAGCTATGTCCTTGCTGAGGTCTTCTCATCTCTTTAAAGAGATGCACAGCCATGATGTAGGCTTGAATTTTGTGCCAACAAGCAGGACGTTTGGATCAGCATCCTTCTACATTCAGTTCTTGCCCAAAACCCTGCAGAAGCAGATCATTTCCAGAAATTACTTGAGTACTGACTACTTTCTTTAACCTGTTATATTTGTCCAGTCCTGAAATCATGCTTAACTGGCTGTCTTGCCAATACGTGTATAAGTCTCAGGAAGTAATTCAGACAAAAACAGACTGTAGGTCTCAAAGGAAGTGTTTTTGCCATACCATCATCACAACCAAACATATGGTGTAGGTGAGTTTTTTTGGCCTAAAGACTAAAAATCCAGATTTCAGTGTCCTTGCTTCCCAGCCACTGTGGAACGCTTTTATGTCTTGATAGAAATACGGATTATATAATGTCTAAATAGAAATAGCTAAATATAATTTGTGTATAAAGATACATAAATGTACATATATAATATACAATATATATAATGTGCAAATATAAAACTGTCCAATTCTGTTAGAATGATGAAGGTTTTTCATTTACTGTAAAGACTGCCATTTGTCCCACTGATATTGATGGCTATATGTTGTATGATTATATGGGTTACATGATTATATGGGTTACATGATTATATGTTATATGATACACACACACAATGCTGAGTAAAAGAAATAAAGATCTGAGGAAGGAAAAGTTTCAACTAGAACTTCAGTGACAAAGTCTGAAAAAACAAAGACAGACATCCTAAAAATATTACAGTGCTTCAGAAGCACTGGTCAGAGGAGAAAATCTGGGTTTCTAAAATTCATAGTGTGGCTTGTCAGGGGAGCTGTAAGTGGAACCAAAAAGCTGAAAGCGGTGGGAATACTTTAAGCTCCCAAATATAACTTTGCTTAAAAGTTATCACTTGTAAATTATTTGTTTTCTAGTTTGCCTTAAAACACAAAAAAGGGGCATTGAATTTCTGTTCTCATTTGGATTCTGAATAGGTTTTAAAAATCCAAAAGCCTCTAACAAGAAAGAGTATTTCCATCCAGATATTATAAAGATGTCACTGTCAAAGGTTTTTGGTGACAGACCAACTATTTATATTCAGCAAGATCTCTTGACGTTACTACTGATGCTATTTAACATGATTTTATTTGGCTGGCAGTCACCAGGGACTCCCAGTCTTTAACAACAATTTTTCCTCTTTTTCATGCTGCTTTAACTGCAGGTTCTCTGTCCAATTTTATGGAACCTTTTATATCAATTTTTGTTCCACCCTTCTGTTTGCAAAAAGCCTTTTGATATATTTTTGGATAATAGAAAAATGTTACTGTCTGAAAGGAAATTACATTTCCACATACAATTTAAAAGATTCTCTTGCTTCCAAGAGATACTCCAAAGGTAAAATACTAGAGGATTGTGGCATCCATCTATACAAGGCAATTGATGGGTTTTGTAGGTTATTAAACACCAAAATAAAAAGGAAGAACAGCTAAAATGGCAGTGGTTGTTTATGTAGCAAACACTGAAGCTGTAAATAAGCGTTTTTCACAAATGAGCTCAAAACTACCTGAGAGGACGTATAAAGGGGAAATGTTAACACTATACTTTTGAAAGCAACCTCATCAAAGGAATATATACTTGGTCTACCATAGGGTGGTAAATTTAAATCTTTTTAGAGATCTAAAGTCTAACTCGCTCCATGCACCCTTAGGTTAAAAAAAGACACCTCAAAAGCAAAGGATGAATAAGGCACTTACACACATTATCAAAAGCTTATTTTGAAATGGAAAACAAAATTGTCATAAACCAAACAACTTTATATACAGACAATGTTCAAAGGCAAAAATAATGCATGCTAGCCAAACAGCAAATAGAAAATACAAGGCAAACAAATGAGGAAAGCTAGGGAAAAAGTATCTGAAAAACAAAATCTGAGGAAAGTGGGATAAAAGAAGATTTACGATATGTGTCATAGAAAGCACATGTAGAGCTCCAAGATTAAAATCTCAGAGATTACAGTTTGATTCTGTAAATCAAGAAACAAGAGATGGATTCATCATATGGAGGAGAAGGAAAACAAGATCACCTTAAGAGCAACATTATGAACAAATATTTTAAGGCAGAGCAAAGAAATATGGAAGAAACAAGTTTAAAATAATTTAGTCAAATCTTGACATGCAAAAGGATATAGTGCTGGGTAGCAAGGTGGAAAAAAAAATCTGGTGATGTTTGAGTGCAAAGATTTAAATAGGGAAGGGAGTCCCATGAAGGAGAAGTACCAAAAATTATATATACTTAAGACATGAGGAGGAAATATTTTACTTAGTTTTATTCAGTGTGGTGGTGGGAAGGTGAGAGGAGGAAACTAATCAGAGACAGCATTGTAAAATAAGCTGCTATCAGGCAGAAGCAATGGCACATGCACCAAATACAGAAAGTCCTGTCCTGAGCTGACTACATCTTCCCCTAGCAAAGTGCACAGGACAATTGTTTTTTTTCAACGCTCCAGTAACAGTGGCATATAGCTCATCAGACCGGGTTGACTGTTCCTCAGTATTTAAAGTAGCATTAACTCTTCTTTGGCATAAAGTCACACCTTTCTGAGGAAAAAGATAAGTGTTTCTTTGAACATCTAATTATATAAGGTCCCTGCATATTTTGAGTGAATGACTTCGTCTTGGAAAAAACCCTTACTTGTTTCAGGGACTATGGCCTGGAACAGTAGATTTGGGGGTTCTGTCACAATGCAAAACTCAGAAGTAAAATCCACACTATTTGCCTTCAGAGAAAAGAGGACAAAATTCTCTCATGTTACTTCTCCCATATTTAAAGAGTAGTTGTTACCCATGTCCAGGCACTGAAGAAGTACACAGTGTGTCCAAGAGAATGAAATATAAAGAGAGAAAATACTGACAGTTTATCTCTGTAACTTTTTAGTGAGGGTGAATATTAAGTAGGAAGTAATAAATAGGTTGCTCAGAGAGACTATGGGATCTCTGTCCTCAGAGACACTTGCCCCGAGCAACCTAATGTAAGGTGGCCTTATACAAGGTCATACCAGGGGCCACCAGTGGTTCCTACCAGCTAAAATTATTCTGTGGCTACACAACAGTAATTCCTTATTGTGAAAATTCTTATACAGTATTGATTTCTTACACAAAAACACTCTAGCTGAGAAAAAGGTATGAGGATGACAAGTGTATACCTGAAGCAGTTTTAAACTACTGAGAGTAATATTGGTGGCAATAAAGAATTTGGAGGAAGCTCTAAAACCAGATTTAAAAAAACCCAACAACGGTTTACATATTCTTCAAAGATGTCCACAGATGTTAGTGCAGTATATGGGCTGTAGAAAAATACTAGAGATATATTAGTATCGTCTGCAAGCACAAGATGAGCAAGAACTTGCATTCTTTTTCCTTACCTTATAAGACTTCGACAAAACCAGGAAATGAATTATGAAACTCTTTTCTGAGACCAGGATTTCCAGGCCTACAGAGAAAGTCCGTCCTTAGAGCAATAAATGAAAAATCACTCTGAGAAGAGTATTGCAGTTATAGCTGTTTCCTTTAGCTAGGACCATAGCTATGATCCTGTGTGCTTGGAAGTGGGTCTAATATGATACGGAGCAAATCCCAGTGCCAATAGGGTGATCCAGGTACAAATGTTACCAAGGCAGGGATGAATACACAGACTTTCTCTGAGCCCCCTGCCACAGTGTATCAGCAGTTGAAGAGGATCTCCTGGAGTCAGTGGTGATTTTAAAGGCGCTTGCCTCATAACTATTTATTTTAAACTCTTCTACAAACAGTTCCCCTGGGACAAATCAAAGTGGGTAAGTTAAATTCTGCTGTAGTGCTTTTTAACACAGTTTTGAAGGCCTTACCATGTTCCTGTTCCTGTTCCCACACATTTCAGATATCTGTTCACAGGTATTTTACTGAGAGCAGAATTGTTCTACATGTCCGTATGCTGGGATGTGTACAGGGCAAGAAATACCAGACAGCTGTGCATGGAGAAGAATGAAAACACCATCCAGATGTGCAGCTGAACAAGGTAAGCACAATGGCTCTGGATGCCATGCCAAGTGTGCTGAAAACTTCTCAGAAGTTCAGGGAGGGCACGATCAATCAGTCTGCAGTGGAGGGAACTCTACTTTTCATGGACTTCTGCTTTTGGGATTCCAGTGATGATGTCAAATCTTTGTTGTAGAGCAATACTAGCACAAGGCTTTACTAGAGGAGGAGATTCTGTCTCCCCAGAATATTTAGTTTCCTTATATACCTGACTCCAACCCGACTTACAGGAAAGCACAGTCTAACCAAACTGCATTAACATAGCTGTCATGTTCTGTTTTTAATGTGGTAAAAGTGCAACTATTTTTAGCAGTTCATTTTTTTCAGAGTTGTTTTTCTAAACAGGGATTATGGATTATAAAATATAACACTAACACTTTAGTTCCCTAGAACATGTTCATTTATAAAAAGCTTTCTTAATATGCAAGTATGAAACAAAACTAAACAGTGTGACCCATCTGATTTTTCATCTGAAAGCCTAATCTGTCATGTTAAGTCATAACACACACAAGTCATAAACTCAGGAATTTTAGACCTAGTAGAGGAAGATTTTGGTGCCAGATTGAATTTCCCAACTAGAGCACGATTTTATATTATGAAGAATGCTGGTATATTTCAGTAGAAAAAGTTATATTGGCATAAAAATATCTACATTGTTTTATGTGATTGTACTTTCCATGAATCTTTACAAATACTTCTATATTTGAAGTGCTATACCACGTTACATAGGATGTGAAAACTTTAGCATCATTTACACGCAGATGAGACAGAAATCCAAATGTGTAAATCCCTATTTATCAGCTTTCACATGTAAGTAAAATTTTATGTGTGTGTGTACATGCACATGTGCTCATGCATTTATGTCCTTAGATCCTATTGTTATTTACTTTTTAGTTTTTTCTCCTGTGTACAATAGCAATGATACTAATTAAAAGGTAAGGAAAACACTTTGAAAAAAATGTATTTAATACTGTTCTTTCAGAGTGTTTCTCTGATTCATCCCACTAACTCTGCCAATGTTTTGGTAAGGTAATTAATATTTCAGTACAATGCAATGTTTTTGGCTCATCACATACCAATAAAGTATCTGTCTTACATATAATATTTCACAAGTTTCAAAAGAAAGACAGGAATGAAATGCAAAGGAAAAATATTTAATTTTGATTTAAGACAACCGTTTTCAAAATCCTCACAACACTTCTGACAATCTTTACAAGAAAACACAGAACTGTCTTTTTCTGTCTTTGCTCAGCTTTTTCTGAGGACTGCAGAATATCTGTATGTCTACTATTACACAAAAAAAATAGGGGATAAGGTTGTTAAACAAGGCTAAACAAATTACGAATCTGAGTACTTTCCAGTTACTGTGGATAGCCTCTATCATAAAGACAGAGTTATTGAAAATTTCCAAATTGGTGATATGTATAAAAAGTAGGTTTTGTCCTGCTAACATTTACTCTGAAAGGGCACTCATGGTCACGATACATAAACAGAATTTGTGTGGATTGGTGTAAAGTCTGACATAATTTGAACTTAAAGTGGAAGACTGGACAGAGTATAAAGGAAACGTATTTCTTAGCTTTAAACTGTAATAAAACTTTTAACACTCTTTAAATCCCTTTTGCTACCTTTTGCATATTTCTCCTCAGATAACAATATTTCTGATTAAGAAATACTTCCAAGAAAACTGAAATAATATCAAAGTGAAACAGAAATGGGAAAAATTACAACACTCTTTCTGATGCAAAGAAAGCTGATCATGTTTTTTCTCATACATGATGAAGATGGGAGATGATACATGATGAGACATGTCTCTGCTCCAGGCTGAACCAGTCTTGTGCCACAGCATCTCCTCACAGGGCGAGTGTTTCAGCCCCACTGTCCCAGTGACATCCCCTGAGCCCTTCTGGTTTGTCAATTTCTTTCCTTCATTGGGGAGTCTCAAGGAATGCAACAATGAAATCAGAAGCTTCAAAGCATCTAAGCCTTTAGATAATGATTTTGCTTAGGGGGTGATTCTGTTCTTCTTTTCTTCCTTTTATGTTCACTTTCCCAGAATTCCTTTTGACTGACTTTTTGTTAACTTCATTGCTTTTTTTTTTTAGATAGTACTTAATAATATATAGTACTTATAACACTTTTTTGTTGTAAACGTCCTCTTTCAGCTGATATTTTCACAAATAATGTCTGTGACACACAAAAATTGGTGAAGTCTAAAAAATGTTTCTCCAAAGAGTTAAATTTCCATATTATTTCAGATTATGTTTGCAGGGAAAAGCGAAACTTAAAAAGGAGAATGAACATTTTGGATTAGGGCCTGCCATACTGAGTATACCCTGCTTCTACACTTATAATACAGTATTTTTTCCTATAGAATACTCCAAATCCTGAGAGTCATCCTACTATAAACTTCATAATTTCCTCTGAAGGAGAGAGTTTTTGGAAGAAAGTCAGACACCCAGTTGTTGAAAGCTGTCACTGCTTTGTAAGTTTCAGGATACCAAGCAAATGTTTATTAGCAAAGATGAGGATCTGAATTGCTCTGTTAAATAGCTTTATCTCTGAGGAATTTGTGATGTTTAAGAAAAATAACTTGAAAATGGCCATTGAGTGAAAGTTGAAGGGCTTCTTAAACAAAGCTGCAGGTTTGCCAGCAATGGAAAAATAGTGTTGGAGAACCAAGCATCATTTGCAGGCTATACAATATTCAGGCTGCTGCATTGCATAATGTAGAAGTAACTCCAATAGGATAGAAAGTAGGATTGGTATCGCCATCAATCTTCTACAGCACCTCAGATAGAAGCTTGTTTTCAACTAGACCTAAATATACTCGTTATCATAGTATTGTTCATACTCCTGGCAATTAGTCTGCCACTATTCATAGCAGTCATTTGGAAGTGCAAATTGTTGTGGACCAGATCCAAAGTCCATTGTAGTCAACAGAACTAACCTGAATTTATTTCAGTAAGATCTTTAATAGGTAAATCTAAAGTTTTCCACACAGAATTAATTTATCAACTAAATAAAATTTTCTATCACTTGGTATGTCTTTGTCAGCTGCTAAGTACACTTTGTGCTAAAAGGTCATTTAATTTCATTCACAAAAAAATCCAGAGTACCTATCTCTGCATGATTTTTTTATGCTATCTGTTAAATCATGTTACTGAAATACAAAAGCAGACTAAACTTTACTAACTCAGAAAGCATTATCTTGTCTCATAGGATTGTCTGCAGAATTTAAACTGAGTGTATTTCAAAGCAGATATGTTTTTTAATGCAACATCAGTAAGATAAAACAGGAAAAGACAGGGAGTATTACAAGTAGTAATTCTATATAGCAAACATCTTCATACTAGTGTCCAAGGTCAGGTTGGATGAGGTTTTACACAAGCTGCCTTAGGGAAAGGTGGCCCTGCCTATGGTAGGGGGTTTGGACTACATGATCTCTAAAGGTCCATTCCTACCCAAACCTTTCTACAATTCTATGATTCTAAAGTAGAGTCACCTAAAGTAGGTTGTTCAGGACCATGTTCAGTCAGGTTTTGAATATCCCCAAGGATGGAGACTCCATAAACTGTCTGGTCAACCTCTTCCAGTGTTTGGCCATGCTCACAGTAAAAAGGCATTTTTCTTATGTTTAAATGGACTTTCTTGTATTTCAGTTTGTGCCCATTGCCTCTTGTCTTATCACTGAGCACCACTGAGAAAGAGTTTGACTCTGTCTTCTTTACACCCTCCCATCAGATATTTATACCCATGGGTAAGATTCCCCTCGAGCCTTCTCTTTGGCAGGCATGGTTGATCAGGCATGATTTTGCCTTCAGAAATCAATGGTGATGATTCCCAGTCACCTCCTTGTCCCGCCAGTGTCCAAAAATAGATTTGAGAGGTATTCATTTCATTAGCTTTCCTGTGAATGAAGTGGGGCTGACCTGCCTTTCATTCCATGGATCCTGACTCCTTGCCCTTCTTGAAGACTGCAGTGATACCAATTTCTTCCAGTCTTCAGGAACCTTCCCCAGCTGCTATGACCTTTCAAAGACAATTGAGAGTGGTCTTGTGGTAACATTAGTTAGCTCTCTCAGCACTCATGAGTGTAACCCATCAGTTCCCCTGGATTTGGCTATGTCCAGTTTCAATGTTCCCAGTCTGATCCTCCTCCACCAAGGCTAAGTCTTTCTTACTCCAGACTTCCCCTCTGGTCTCAGCTGTCTGGGATTCCTGAGGAATGATCTTACCAGCAAAGACCAAGGCAAAGACTCTTCTGTGTCCTTTGCCAACAGGGACCCTGAACCATTCAGCAGCAGGCCCACATTTTCCCTAGCTTTGCCATTGTTGTTGGTGTACTTAAATAAGTCTTTTGTTGCCCTTCACATCCCAAGGCTGCCCTTGACTTGTACATCCCTACTCAATTTTTCCTTTTTCACAATGATGTTTACCTTTAAGACTTTTTATAGGTTGTGAACCATTTTTAGAGGCACAGTAACAACTAAGTCTCTCTTCAATATTATAACACTTATTGCATATCAACTGGATTTTAGGTCTTACACTTCAAAGATCTGCCCTAGGCAGTCTTGGAAGATCTTTCTTCTCAAACTCTGACAGGTAAAGAAACATGCATTTTTGGTAATTATAGCATTAACTTTGCTTTATTCCTGTTGCACTTAAAAAAAAAAAAAATATTGGTCCCCCCCTGCTCCTGCTTGCTCTTTATATCACAGTTTGCATACCTCAGAGGTAGTTCACAGTGCAGGCCACTACCTTGATATACCTGAGACAAGGTGGTTTTTTTTTTCTGAATGTTTACTTTAACAGGTTATGTCTCTGCTTCTCTATCTTTCACCTTCTAAATCGGATGAGAAATATGTCCTTATAGTCATCTGAACTCATAAGGACTTAAAAACAGAATGTAAATTTGTAGTTTAAAGGGCTATTCATTTTTTTTTGGCAGATTTTTCAAAGAACCACGATTCACAGAACTAGAGATGGAGACACTCTTCAGAATTCAGAAGAAGAGTTTTCTGTCTTCTATCATGTCAAAATTGTGAGTTCTGAGAGAGAAGCATTCTTTGCTGCTAAGTCCCAGGAAAAAAGGTGTAAAAATCGCGTACAGTATATTTCAGTAATGCTTTGAGCTTCTGAGTATCCCACTGGAAGGGTACCTCATCATGAACCATAAGTGGAATATATGAGACACATCGTTCCCTACAACTTTACCCGAACAGTCATTCGTCAGTCTTTTATCATTTGACCTGCTAGGAAGCTGGTATAGTTGTGCAATCTGCAACATAGAACTCTGTCATATCAATTCTGTTTTTAAGGATATACTGTCATTTTATCAGAACCTAGACATTACCTGTTTATTTTATAAGTGGTTCTTAAAATAAAAGAAGTTTTCTAAAACTAGACTGGTGAACTCCTTAAGTCCATATGTAAAGTTTAAAGTGAAAGCAATGTTATTTTGAAAACTGCAGGATGTATCTTCAAATTTCCAAATTAGTTTTCCCCTCATGCAAATGAAGGCATAAAGGAATTAAAAAAAAAAAAAATTGAAAATTAAAAAAAAAAGCCAACAACCTAATCTTAAAGTAGAAAAAAAAAAGTCACAGAAATAAATGCCTTATGGACTGCGAAACTTCAGCTGTGGAAAGAAAAACAGGAACACAAATCTGTTTGTTAAAAGAAATTAACTCATATCTGAACAAATTTGAAACATATGTTTTGAGTGGAATGAAATATTTCCCTGTGCAGACATTTAATCATATATTTTGTAGTGGCATGTATGGTATGAAAGCTTAACATGCATTTCTGAGAAAAAAAAGTCAGAGAGGAAGGAAAGACGAGGTCATTGGCCTGAACCAGGAGATTATCTAATATATGTTGCCAAGGAGAAGACAGAAAAATACATATGTAGCATATTTATGCCTGTTCTGTAGCTACAGAAAGGGATTGTTTTTCTAGTAGAGCTCTGGCTTAGCATACAAGTAATAATCATATGCAGACCATTCCTTTAAATTTTATTTTCTTAACTTTTCTTAATTAACCTTGTGGGTATTATAGGTATTTAAGCCCAAAGCATTTAGCTGAGGCAACTCCTCAGGCAGCCAAAGCCAGCTTCTCCCTGAAGTCAACAAAACCAGAGGAAAATCAAGCAGTCATAGGCAAAAAAAGAGATGAAAGATTAGAATAGACACAATTTTGTTTCAAACTGATCTTGTGTGCATTCTCTCACAAGAATACACCATCCAAAATTAGTACAACATTCTCTGGGCTCTGCCACAGTTCTCCCTGAATTCCATATGAAATTTCTGGAAAACTATTTTTATCATTTATAATCTGCCTTATATATATATGAAGCTGATATCACTTGAGGTCTCACTTGTATTTCAAGTAATCAAGATGTTGTAGATAATGCAATACACAATTTACTGGTAATGAGTAAATGAATGTAAAACTACTTACAACTTAATGCTGGCATGGATTAAATACTTCCTTTTCATCAAATGATTGATATCAAAGATCCTTTTTTTCTTCACTGCCTCTCAAGGACTGTTTTTCTTGCTTTTCTTGCATAAATTAGGAGTTTATCTCAGATTCTGGACTAAAAATACAAATCCTATATGTAAGTGTTCTATTTATTCTGCTATGAATATTGCTAGTGTAAAATAAACCACTAGCTTTGTTAGTGAAACACGAGCTGGTTTTCAGTCTGATTTAGTTTTGGCACAGATGACATCTGGTTTTGTTTAGGTGTTACGGAAGTCTGTTAGATAAGTCCATTAGCACTGAAGAAATTTCATAGACTGAAATTTCAAGCTATTCTTCATAGCCTGAAGAATGGAAGAAGTCCACACTTATGCATAAAAACACCACTTTAAACTCTTGTTTTAAACCTAAATGAGTAATCCCTTCTCAATGTGTTCTTTAAAAAAAAAAAAGCTTAAAATTTATTTCTGATGTATATTTCATTATTTTGATGAAATGATAACAAAATTCTTCATTTCACTGCCTCTTGAGGACTGTATTACTTAGAAGTTCAGGGTAGGATGGCTGTATGTAACATAATTCAGGGAAAAAATGTACAGAAAATAAGCTTTTGAGTAAGTAAACATGAACGTAGCCTGAACAAGAGCTAGTATTTTCTGTAATTCAAATTAAGTATATTGGCAAACCAGTCCTAACAAAGGTCACTTTCCAGGGTCTTCAAGATGATTCATATGTATGCAGGATCCTACCAAATATGCATAAAGAGAACAGTAAGTGCTTTATGTCTTAAGTTTTTTGGATCCTTTCTAACAATAACCCCTCCACTCCCAAACATTTGGGATAGAAACAATAAAACCAATGTCTTTGATCTGCCTCACCTTGCTGTTCTTACTATTATCTTCTCCTGGTCTTTCCCCTCTGTAGTATTTTACTACCTTTGACAGTCAAGCATACAGGCAGCAGGAAGTGCTTGTCCTATCAAAGCAGCTGCAAGGATGACATCTCACATTTTAAACTGAATTATTAATTTTCTTTTATTATTTCCTGCTTTCAAGATTAATATTTCTTAATTTTGCATTTGATTATTTTTTTTCTCTCAGAAAATAAATTAAAATAGTATAATGGGATTACGTGAAAAAGATTGATCAGGGAAACTCTCTTTTCTTCCTCCCTCTTGGTAGATTGTCACATCTGATTGATCACTGTATGAAGATTTATGCAAGAATGACTTTCCTAAATGAGATGTGCAGGAGAGCTAGATTTTCATGATTCGAGTTACATGAGGTACATTAGTGCCAAGTCAGGTCAATGAACTCATAATTGGCTCAAATTAACACTAATACTAGCTGTGAAATTCTTTATCAGCAACTGAGTGATGCTCACAAGACTGAAAAATTCTTCTTTATCTTCGAAAACATCAAAGCAAAAGAAAATAATTATTTCCAATCTAACTAAATAAATTGGAAAAAAGCAAAAGAAAATAACTATTTCCAATCCAGATGCAAGCTGAGATGTATACTATAAACAAGGGATAATACCGGTCACAACAATGGCAACTGGATTATGTAAACCAAGAGTACTTTCACAGAAACACAGATAATGTCATTAAAATGGCATTCCTGTTTCCAACAGGAAACAGACCATAATTATTAGCTTGGTAATGCACTGACGACTGTAATTTTGGTGTTCTTTGAGCATTCTAGATGGCAAACACACATGCACTCAGGAGGACATTCTCTAAAACCCTATGTATACCATTGTCTAATACTGTATGAGCAGTCTTTATAACTACCTCAAAAGTGCCTGAAATGCTGTACCGCTATTAACTGTATCTTGCAATAAAGATATTGAAATATACATCACAGAAGGTATCAAAACTGAGCAAAGGAGACGACTAAGGAATCCAGTTTCCAAAAATTCTGATTTCTTAACTCTTAGAAGAATGCCCCATTGTTATCACGAGTTGATAGATAGAGTGAGAAAATAGGCACTTAACACCTAGTGCCAGTTCAGCAACATTTTCCATGTTATTAACCATCTTATTTTTTATTCCAGAGCTCTGAACTGTTATGAGTTAACAGCATTTTTGAAACATTTCCACAATTACTTCTTTCTCCTTCCAATGTCTTTCTTCCATTTTTGCCATTGGTTTTTATAAAACATTCCTTACTCCATGGCTGAACCCCAGAAAGCTTCTATTCTTTCAATTTTAATTTATTTATATGTAAGATACTTAATGAGTGAACAAAATGCTAACGGCCCTGCTGGTACACTAGTGCATAACACACTGTTTCATAAGTTTTATGTTACAGCCAACTTCAATCAATGTTTTTCACATGGATAAAATTCTCTAATACATAAGTTAAATTTATGCATCAAAATATATCAAGTGTCCGAATTAATTGTATTTATTCACTGGATGAGCTGGCCAGTTTATGTTTACATGTTATGCAAAGTGCTTTAAAAATGTTTATATTTTAATTAAACGATTTTGCATTTTTTACTTGTATAATAGCTAAGACGAAACAGGAAAAGAAAAAGAAAAAAAGGAAGGAAATGAAGGGAAGGAAAAGGTTTTATGGTTTTCCAAGTATGAATTTCTCTTACTGAGGCTAGTCACATTTAGAATGGTTCTGAGGTAAAATTCAGGTTGTACAAACAATGGCATCAAATGAAAAAGAAAGGAACTTTAATGAGAAATAACTGCATAATTCCTAATTCAATGGAATGGCCACACTTCGTTGCTTAATATGAAGGCACTAATCACTGTGCCTTTAATACATGATACTTATGTCACATCCCACCTGGGGGAAGCGGGGGGTGACTAAGATTCACAGATCCTCTTGGTGTGAATTAAGGTGGTCCAACCCTCAAGGTCCATACACAAACACCAGCTTTAATAGAAAGCTTCTATAGAGACAAATATTGAGTACAAATATTCGATACCTGCCAGCCCTCTCACGATTATATCTACCCCAGCTATGCAGCTAAGCTATGCAGCTTTATGGAAAATCTAAGTAGGCCATGCAGTACTTAACTACAATTTAACAACTTCAACAACTTAATAACCTTAGAAGAAGTGAAGGGGTGGAGCGAGGAAGAGAGAGGAGAATGCCCAGTCCTGGATCCAGCATTGGACCTGTCAACAGTGGTATTCAGTGGAGAGAGCTCCTGAGAAAGGGTGAGAGTCCCTATTTATAGATTTCAGTCTCTGGACTTCTGGAACCTTCTCTTGTCCCAGTTCCAGGAATGATAGAGATACCAGCCGAATTAAGAGGGCCAACCAGTCAAAGCAAGAGGAATGATATTAGGACTGTCCCCCAGGCAGTAGGCTGGGGAGGGAATAAGACACTTCACAGCCTGCAGGGGATGGGGCCGAGGCAAGGCTACCCTGTCTCCACAGGGCTCCCTCCCTCACCCTCGCTCCAGGTACTGTCTGGTCCTGGATCCTAGCGACTGTCGCTCTGCATTCTAGTTTTAGCACCAAGGCTGTTTGAAACATCTTGTTGTTTTGCACTAGCTGTTCTCTACAACTTACTAAATTCTGAACAAAGCGTTCCAATAGAGCCATAGTTTCACTCTTCATTAACATACAATGTACCTTATAAAAAAACCCCAACCAAGCAACCAACCAAACCCCACAAGACATTTCATATTACATAGAAGAAAAAAGTTGGTTAGAAAAGAGAAACTCTCACAAGAAGTTTTTAATTAAAATTACAGGAGATATAAGCTTAGGTAAAGAAACTTAAAATTTACCACTATGTATCTGAAAACTGTCCTTTTAAAAAGGTGTCATATGGCTTAATTATTTTTTGTTTTTTTCTTATTGGTCACTAACTTTTGCTGGAATTAAGACCCTCCTCTAAAAAAAACCCAAAACACCACCCTTTCCAAAACCCAACCAAAAAAACCAAACTCAAACCAGCAATGAGTGAATTGACTCCTTGTGCTCAGGATATATTCTCAAATCGTTCAAACTACATCCAAGACAACATTACGGATTCAAGTTCTAGCAAGGCAAAGAAAACAGCATGAGCTACTGATGCTTATCACCAGGAGAAAGGGCACAAATTGGCCAGACACTGCAAATAGAAAGACTAGTCATCTGAAACAACTTTGCCATCTTCAGCTTTTATCATCAATGAAAACTTGCAGAAGCAAAATGAGGCCAGTTCCCAAAGTTAATTGTGTTGAACGTACAGTATAGACTCCAATCTGTAGAAAGTGAAGGAAAAAAATACAATTCCCCAAACCAGAGGTAAACCTGTAATTTTGAAGTACTTCCTTGACTGACAAGTTTTTAATTTACCGGGAGTCTCATTTTTGCTGAAACAAAAACATGGGTAAATGTATGATAATAGCAAAGAACAAAAGGCTTTACATTAATTTGTGAACTGCTACACACACATATGAACAGTTTCATTCAGTTGCATATGTACTATGCTAAAAATACTTATATTTGCAAAATTGGAAATAAATTTTCACCTTTTAAATGTGTATTTCTAGAAAAAAATTTCCTAGGCATGCAAATAATGAAAAAGTCAGCTTGACAGTAAAAGTCAAATATATTCAACAAAGCTACACAAAATGTTTCCAGCATGTCTTTTTATCATTGTAGAATAACTCTTCACAACAAGCGCAACTTGGTTGTGCTTACTTCATGCAAGACTTAAAAGAGGAAGCACTAAGAAACTAGAAAAAAAAAAAAACATGTATCCAAAATGTATACTGTTGTTATCATAGAAAAGGGACTTCTTTCACCGTGTCCTCACTTGGGGTAGCTATTCCGTGACTGAACATACATGTAGCTTCCTACCTATCTCTTCTACCTTCATTTATGGAGTCCCAAGCTTTGAAGAAAATCTTTTATTAGTCACTTTTCTGTGTAAGACTTTTCTTTTGAAGTAGCACTAGTAAAATAGAATATGATAACACAGCTGACAAAATACTCTAATTTTTGTGTTTTATGTGGTCTTCTTTCGTATGTTGCCAATCTGCTAAAACTTTGCATCATTATAGATTTTACTAACATCAGATTCAATGAAAGCATTAAACAAGAACATCTTTTAATAACCAGTCCCCTGACAACTCTCAACTTTCCTGCATCCTGTTAAATTCCCTTTCATTTTAACCCATTGTAAGCTCTTACTTTACAGTTCTCAAACTAAGAGCTACAGAATAATTTCTTGTGGGACCACTGGAATTTTTTTTGTGTAAATCAAGGCAATTTGGTCAGCTCCATTGTCTAAGAATTCAGTTACCTTTTTTTTTGAAGAACATCAGATTTGTCTGTTGTGACTTCATTTACACAAAATCTAGATTTGTTTTTGCCTACTTTCTCTTTTCTCCACCTATGTAATTACTGCTGTCTTTCAACACCCATCTTAAGATTTTCCAGAATCCTATGTCAAATGAAGATTGTTGTGGTCTCCTTGACTATTATTTTTCCAATATAGGCACTACGTACATTGTGTAAGCACATAAATCCTGCAATGTTTATTAGTTCTTCCTTTCCTCTTGATTATAGAGCTTCATCTTTTATATTGGACTAGCCATTTTATGTGGCTTTTATCATGAAATAACACAATATGGATCTCCAACTGATCCTTGACCATGTCACAGATTGTAACAGCAAATGTGGAAGCTGCTGTAATGTTTTATCATGCTAAGTAGGCCAGATGCTATGTGAGTTTTCAATATCATACCATTTACATAAACCTTGTTAAACATACAAAATATAAATGTACAAATCTGGGAAGAGGGTGTAAATAAAATCTCTCCCCAAAGCAACAGAATCAAAAAGAGCTGTAGAATCTTTAGATCTGCACAATTCATTTGAATGTGATTCTTTGATTCTATGATCTGTAAAAAAGAAAACAGCAGTGGTTCATGAGGAAAAGACATCTGCACCTTTGCTGGGTCCAGGAGCATTCAGTTCACAAAGGGAAAAGGATTGTGCCACCAGTCATGACTAGTCAGGACAGCTTAGAAGGAGAAGGCAAGATGGACAACTGATTTATTCATTCTGAGTACTCTTTGAGTTTTACATAGATGTCCTGGTTTTGGCTGAGATAGAGTTAATTTTCTTCCTAGTAGCTGGTATAGTGCTGGGTTTTGGAGTTAGGATGAGAATAATTTGATAACACACTGATGTTTTAGTTGTTGCTAAGTAGTGCTTACACTAGTCGAGGACTTTTTCGGCTTCCCATGCTCTGCCAGGTACACAAGAAGCTGGCAGGGGGCAGAGCCAAGACAGCTGATCCAAACTGGCCAAAGGGCTATTCCATGCTGTATGACATCATGCTTAGTACATAAACTGTGGGGAGCTGGCTGAGGGGTGGTGATTGCTGCTCGGAGGCTGGCTGAGCATCAGTTGGTGGGTGGTGAACGATTTCATCACTTGTTTTCCCTGGGTTTTGTTCTTTTACTTATTGTTGTTTTCCTTTTCACTGATTATTATTATTATTATTATTATTATTATTATTATTATTATTATTATTATTATTGTTGTTGTTGTTGTTGTTGTTGTTGTTGTTGTTGTTGTTGTTGTTGTTATTGTTATTATTATTATTTTATATTATTTCAATTATTAAACTGTTCTTATCTCAGCCCGTGAGTTTTCTCACTTTTACCCTTCCAATTCTCACCCTCACCCCACTGAGAGGGGGAGAGTGAATGAGCGGCTGTGTGGTGTTTAGCTGCCGGCTGGGATTAAACCACAGCAATAGACAACAGACAAATAGACTGTCAGGCAGACAGATAGACAAATATATCCAAATAAAGCTATTACTCAGGAGACTGACAGTTCTTTTCAGGACATGGTGCAGTAGTTCTGATGTGTAACATCATGGACAAGCCAGATTCTGTCAGACGGTCAGAGAAAACAATCACTGTTCCACTAAAGCAAGGCTAATTTTACTTTTATAAGCAATGAGGCAGAGTGGAGTCTTCAGAAGTGGTCTTCTGCATTGAATGTCCAACAGCAGTTGGAGTGAATAAAATGAACTCTTCCAGTTTACTTAAAAGGACTCCAGTGTGTGCTCACCAGGATCATTCTGTGATGTGACCTACAGCAAAGTAGGTGGGATGACTACAAGTTTCACTTAAAAAAGCACTCTTGATCCAAACCGAGTATTAGGCCATTGCTTAGATTACATGAAGGATGTTGATGATTCTATTGCTTTCCCCAAGAAACAGATACTTTTCAGACAGGTGCTTCAGCAGAATTGTGATTGCATCTGCATTTTTATAAACTTAAGATACACATTATTTTGTCTTTTCAAAGAGTTCTTAGTGTCAGATCTTAAATGCCATATTAAGAACTTATATATCTAAAGTAGAACTGTAATAGTGATAAATCACATTATGAGATACTATATCCACAAATAAAGGGAATATGATCTTTCAGGATCTATCCAGGAAGTATTTGCAGTCTCTGCTGTCAGCCATCATTACATGATTCATCCATTCCCACTGTAGTTTGCCAGAATACAAAGAAGCTTAGTCACGTCAGATGTTGATAACCACGTGACTTTGACTGGATTAACACTAAACAGACATAAGGCACATTATTTGGTCTTGAAAGCCAGCTTATGCAGGGAAATAAAGAAAAAGATAACTAATAATATGACCATAGGAAAACTGCCATTTGCTTATCCAAATGTTGTTTCTTCATGAAAAATGTCCCTTATTTCACATGATTATTTAAGTAATTTAAAGTCCATGTTTAAAATTTCCAAGTTTTTCTTTCTAGTCCAGGCCCTATTTATATGCTTTTTCCCTAAAGAGCTTGAATTCTGTGTTAAATCTTCCAGTTTGAGGAAATTCTGTTAAAAAAAAACAAAAAGAGAGGAAGAGAATATTATGGAGGAATGTGAAATTCTTTGAGGACCAAAGTATTAATGCAGTACTATTTCATTCGGCCTTCTATTCTACTACTTGTAATCTTCTATCAGGGCTGAGAAATTACAGGTTTAGTTAATTTCTTTGGAATAGGGATCACAGACAATATTTTGGTGCAGAGACAGCATTTACTTTATATAGCTTTAAAAAGTTTAATATTTACTGAGAGAAGTGTATTTTGGAGTATTTTGGAATTATGAGAACCATGAGGAAAAAAAGCTGTGATAGTTCTCTCTTTTGGCTATTTTATGATAAATATATGGTATTCTTTAAGATACAATGAAATTATTATACATTATTCAATAAAAATACTTTGTATCACTCATTTTTTTGCATAGCAAAAATGACCATGGCTATTTTTCTCCTTATAATACACTAACTGCAGCTTCTTTCCCCGCTATCTCATTACCACTCTTTGATACTTAAAATTATCTTTTAGCTTTCGGCTTAAACAAATAAATGGTAAGTCTGATAATCTGAATGGTACTTGCTGCTTTTATGAAACAGATTTACAGAGTACAATCTATGCAAATCTGTGCAGCTTGACTTCTCAGACACTGTTCCATAATTATATAACATAGTGACTTTGTAATCACACCTGTGTAGTTTATGTTTTAACCTATTGGTTACATTGGTAATTTGAAGAAAATTCATTAAGACAGCATATTACCATATTTTTTGTTAAAATTTTGAATGGTACTGCCAAGAAATCCAATTTAAAATGTAAGGTTTCTTTATACTCTAATAAATGTGAGACTATGCTGCTGGGCAACTAATGATTCCATTTATCTGTTGTAAAAATATACCTCCTAGTGCCATAATGACTTCATAATGATGTGTACACTAAATTTTGTGATGGCAGATTTCTGTAGAGCTTGTTGAACAACAGAAGTCTTGAGTACTGGTGTTTCAACAGCTCATGACAATGAGTCACACAGCTTCACCATCCAAAATGAGTAAGCCACAAGATGTTACCAAGCAGCACCAATTGTTAGAATAAATGTTCTTCTAAATAATTTCAGTTTTAATCTAAAATGTTACTAGCAACCCAAGTAATACGTGACATTGTGAAAAGTTCTGTATATTAACATAACGGGAATGTTAGTACAATGATAAGGAAACCATAACTAATTGACCAATTGGAATATTATTTAATTAAGTATAGGGATAAATGAAGAAAGGGGGGCATTTTGCACTTAATTTATGATATAAACCTCTTCTGAGAACTGTGAGTAGTCATACAACAAGGTAAATCAGAGAAACATGATAAAGAGTATTAATACCCAGCTCGAAACCTAGGTGTGTGTTCCATTTTTGAATCACACATATTTGCTTAAAACAAGTGTCACTGCACATGGTCCCTTAATACCAAACTCCTTCAAGTAACAATGATTTAGTGCTTCTAATTACATAGGTTCATTAAAAGATACGTTTGAAAGAAGCAACTGCTTACAACTTATATTGTTTCTGTTCCAGTGGAGGAAAATAAGTTGAATTTCTTTTCACTCTACCCCGCAACTGCTGCCAAGTCAGTTTGCATTTACCAATACATCAATTTCAAATACCACAAGTGGATATAGAAAGAAGTTGTCACTCACTATACGCTTCCCAATAACTCTGTACTGTCCAGTTCCCACCTTTAACGGTTTCTTTTATACCTGAAAAGAGATATAGGTCATATTCAGATAGAGGAAAATAAGCAGCATATTTACTTCCCACTTAGTCACAGGTGGAGTTAATATTGATTTCTATGTTCTTTTACAAAGTGTCAAGGATTAGAAGAAAGCTTTTGAAACAGAAGGCTGGCCCTGCTAAATGAATGACTAAGCATACCTCAAATGTGTGTTTTGTACAGTTATCACAGTTCTTGATAAATATATACTGTTTAAAGTTCCTTTCTTATATATTTTTATAACTACCACCATCATGCTGTAATGATTTTGTCATTACTAAATTGAATAAATTATAAGAAAGAATTCTAAAATTTATTTTACAATGAAAAATTAAGTAGAGTCTACAGGTAAGTATCCCTTATTCCCTCAATTCTGGAAGGAACTGAGCATCCAAGAAGAAACTAAGAAAGGAATGGAAGGAAAAGATATAATGATAAAAAAGAATAGTTATTAAGCTGTTTCCTCCTTAATTATCGAGTTTTGATTTTTATGATAACTTACTACTGCATTGTTTTGTGTATGAAGGTTGTTGCCGATCCAACTCCTAATGATTTTGTTTAAGTAATTGAGGAAAATAAATAGATTGCATTTCAACTAAAATAACTTTTTCAGTAGTCTTCACCTTTCAATGATTTAGTGATGATTTATTCCATACAGAAATGTTGAAATTCTTTCTTTTGGCAGTCTAATTTGAACAGGTTTTACTTTCAAATATTTGCAGATAGTAAATCACCCTGAAGAAGGTGTTTCATGCAACTCAAAAATCTTTGAGTAGCTGGAAACTACTAATCTTAAAATAAACCAAATATTCACAAATTTTTTGTAGACCAGAAGAGCGAGTACATATATATATATATATATATAAAAAGCTGAAAAGTCCATGGATTAATTTCTCTAATTGATTTTGTAGATAGGTCTGGCAATCTCTCTGTCATGAAATTAAATGTCTGAATAGATGGGAACAGAAAATTTAAAAAAAAAAAAAAAAAAAAAGAAAGGCATTTGGGTCAGTGTTTGCTTTACCAAATAGCAATCTGGCCGTTACGTACAGACAGTTTGCTATGATGCTTGACAGTGCCAATTAGTGAGAAAAAAGAGAGGTAGTCCTCAGTGGACTCTGCATTTCAGTCGAAATGTCTTCAAGATAGCTTGGCAATTGTTTTGTCATGAAACACAACAAGTAGTAAGTGTCAAGTCATGCTAAACATTCTTCCATATTTAGCCTCCAATTTTTATGGTTTTTTTCAAGTACTAAGTTCTTAGGCTGGAAGATGCATGGGTCATGTTAATGAAAAACAAGGCTTTTTAGTTTGTGTGAAGGCAAGTGTGCTGTTATTGATTGTGACATCTCCTAAAAAGTAGTCAGATGTGACATGACTGTATGTAATAAGACCAAATATCACTTTTAGCTGACAACACATTAGGCATCAGAAGATCTTGTTCTGTAGTGAAATCACTGGGTCTTCTTGGAGTAGCTGAAGATGTAGTATTGGTTCTGCTGGCAGAACCGCTGCAGCCATCAGAAATGGGTAGGTTTATCCAGAGACTCCACATAAGGGTGATAAAGGGTCCCCTCTCCTTGATCACACAATCACTACTTTTTCAGCAGAGACAATGACATGGTCGTGCTTCAGGTGGTTTTGGACAGGGTTTTTATATATCCAATGAGTTAAAAGAGGTAAAAGTGTTGGACTACATGGAGAAATTTTTTGTATTCATGCTTTTAACCTTAGTAAAAATGACTGGATATTGCATGGCAGCCTTCGCAGGGTTTACTTAGAGCAAAGAATGCTGTAGAATGGTTTCAAAAAACCCATGCCGTGACAAACTCTCCTACATCACTAGACAGTCTACCCTTACACTACTGATGGTTTGTATGCTTTATTTTTAGACACTGCGGAAGCAGGATACATAATACCCTATCCTTACTTATATGTCCTCTTTGTTGATTAATACCATCCTGATAAAAATCTCTTGTACTCTTGCTCATCAGAAGGCAAAAGAAGAAATAGGAGGCAGTCCCTGAAACTATCAATTACAGAAAACACTGGTAAGTATGTTTTCTCATAATGCATAAATACACTGCAAAACTAATTGTCATACAATGCCATGGAAACCAGAAGTATATAAAGATTTTGGAAAAGAGATTAGGCAAGTTCATGAAAGATAGAATCATGAGACACAACAGTCTGGATGAAGTTGGAGGGAGTTAACCACTAAACCTTATGTTGCCAAAAACAGGTAGGGAATGGTAAAGGCAAAATCACTGTATACACATCCCAGCTTTTAAAATTTTTCTCTAAATATTCACTGCTATCTACTATGAGAAACAGAGCAGATGAACATTTGATCTCATTCTGTATGGCTTGTATTTGCACTCTTATACTTTTTCACAGGAGTAATCCTAATGCACCACAGCTCATTGATGATTCCCAGCTCCAGACATTCCTGAAGAAAAACTTTTCCTGTTAACCTTTCCAAGCATCTTTCTACAAAAATATCTGGTAGCTTTCTGTTTCTTCCTGAACTGTAAAACTGAACAGAAAACTTGTTATCTCTATAGAGATGATTACACTGGTTTATGTCACTCAGGTAAATGTTAGATTATAAGAGCAAAGTGACACTGAAATACTGGATCATTACTCCTTGCATTTATATGGTGTTGATGAATGCCGTTTTCTCTTTCCAGTGCTATTACACAGAAAGGTTAATGATCAGAGGCACCACCTGAGATCAAGAGTATAATCCTACTAACGCTGACCATGAAAAACAGTAGAACTCCTCAAAAGTTCTAGTTGCACACATATAGGTGATGAAAAATTAGCAGGAAATAGAACATACTAGAAAGCAGAGATAACAGTTGTGAAATTACAGTGAAATCATAAGAAGTCAAATTATTTCCTTTATGAATATTTAATGAATAAATACATTTTGCCATAATTTCTTTAGAGTTTATCTGCAAAGTAATGCCTAAGTACAACATATATTTTTATGCAATTTTATTTCACCTGAGACATGAATAACTCTTTCTGTTCTAGATGCCAAAGCAATCTCATATTATATTGTCATAGTTTCCAAACTTTACTTTGTCTTAAGAACAAGCCTGTTCACATAAAATTTCATGACTTGCAGAAGAAAAAAGTGTACATCAGATAAATATTTAACAAATTTTATTTATGTTGCAACTTTGGATTTAAAGAGCTGTGTCCAGTAATATTTAGTGCATGAGATATAGACCTTTGTAATAGCTTTCCCATCTTGCATTGAAAAGCCAGGTATTTCAAGGATTTGCAAGCACATTGCTCAAAAAATCTGGAGTAGTGACCATAGCCCAAAGAGCTGTGAAAAGTCTTTTTTTATCATGCTCTTTTTATGCACAGAAAAACTGTTTATCTGCTTTGGAAAATAGCAGCTTTTGCTAGAAATTCTTGCACTAGAGAGATGTAGTTTGTCAGTTCCTATGGGAACAAACTGTGTTACGCTCCTAGATAAGCAACCGCAAAAAGTCAAAAAAGGGGGGCGGGGGGGAGGGGAGATGAATGGTGATCAAACTTTAATACCTTTTCCTGAATCTCTTTGGAGAATCAGAGATAAATGAACAGAAAGTTACTTAGAAAGCAAATATCTATGTCACACTTCAGTTAATAATTTCTTTTCATTTTTTTTTATTTTCTTGTTTCTACAAGATCTTGTGTTTCTACAAGAAACACAGCCAGGGAGGGCATAGAACAGCATCAACAGTGAAACCACAGGTGTCAGAAAGGGAAGTAAAACACCTCTTCCACATGAAGTATTTTTAAGATATTTTGAGAAATTAATAAAATACATAAATAATAAAAGCAAAAATCATTTGATTAGATTGTCAATTTTCTTGAAATATGAACTTATACATGCACAAGATACATAGAAATGACTTTTCTTTGCAAACTGCACTTATAAAACTCTCAGATTAATTCTTTTGTAGAGGATGAGTCAAAGTGCTCCACAGAAATCACACCTGTTCTTTGAAACGGTCTTCTGATTATGGCTTTAATTTCTAAGGTGTGGGAAAAAAATAATTCAAATACTGTATTCTGTGGTGTTCACAAACATGTTTTTAGCATGTTTGTGAGAAGTGAAATAGAATGAACTGAAGTAATGATTTTGTAAAGCCATTAATTCATCATGAGGTACTGCCATCCTTTCCCTCACAGTTGCTTGTTCATGCTCCAAGATAGAATCTCTTCGCCTCCACTAAATATTTACATGACTGAATAATGAAACAAGTCAGGTAAATGAAGTCAAGTAAAAGTAATTTAGGAATAAAAGCTTACTGTTAAACTATATTTGCTCCCCATTTCTTTCATTATGCACTGAGACTAACACTTTTTCCAATAGAACAAAGAAGATACTAGGAATGGATAGCTGAAGGAAATCAGTGGAGAACTAAGGAAGAGTAATGTTAGCTGGAAGTTTTTACAGTTTCTGGCCTGGGAGCCCAAGGAGGTATATCAACTTGGTCTGCCTGGACAATAAAGTATCATCCAGTGCTAAAATGACAGGTTAGTGAAAAATAGTGCAATACACACAATACTATCAATATTTGTTGACTTTCAGTGGTTCTTCTTTCATACTGATTTGAGACAGAGACTGAAATCAGTTTGTCATGTGGAATTAAAATTTCTGCAATAAGCTTTTGTTTAGCAAGTATTTTCAGAATTCCAATAAAAAATACACTCTTCAAGCTGGGAATGCCTTTCTTGTGTTCTAAGAAAAAGAATGAAATAAAACATATGCTGCCTGAACACGATATTCACCTCTTGTAATTGACGGTAGCTTGAGAATCCAGGTTTTAATCTCTCCTTGAATGAATCTTGAAATGTGAACTCCATTAGCAGCTGCGCTTAGGTTTTAACATATAGTTGTGCAATTAGAGTTCATGAGTTTCATAGCTAGAAGTAAGAAATTGACCCCTTCCCTCTATCAAGAACTGTATCTTCATTTACCAAGATACTTGTTCACATAGCTTGCTGGAGTCATTAATGAAAATTATTACTGAACGGACTATCACACCATCTTTTTAACTGGCCTGAAACTAACTGGTACAGGCAAACACTGATAGATGCTACAGTTGCTTTTGAAAGGGAAAATTGATTTTCTCAAAAGTTTGTATGAACATACAGAATTTTAGAATATTGAGATCTCTACTTGCAAGGTTTCAGAGCCTTCCAGTATTTGATTTGTTTAAGGCTGTTGTATATTTTAAGATAACATGAGGAAAGATCTAGACACCATGTATCACCTTTCCTAAATCATATTTAAAACTTCCTACATTTTCCTGTAGGACATCTAAGAGGATCATAAGAAACTCCCTCAAACAATTCTTGCTACTTTTTGCAATTTATGTTTAAAATTAACTCACTACTTAAAAGCTTTACCACTGGCTTTCCCACTGCATACCTAGGCAATGGGAAAAATTCCCTTTTTGAAATTCTGTCTAGGGTATTGTCCTCAGACTCACTGAGTCTCAAGTTACTATCTGCAACACAGCTTGGCACACAGGTTCATCTCCACAACCCTTGGTTCCACATCTATGTCTATAAAACAGTTACAAAGATAATGGAGCTAAAATTTTCTAGGTAGTTCCAGACAATTTGACATGAAGCAAGAGCAAAAAGTTGCATCTTGGGAAGTTCAGGTTGAAAAAAAAATGTTTTCATTATGAAGGTTGTACAGTGCAACGAGGTTGCCAAAAATGTTATGACACCCTTGCAAAGTTTTCAAGTGTCAGTTGTACAAATTCATGGTTGACTTAAAACAGTATTGGCAATACAAGCTTGGATTGGAGGGCTGGGCTAGATGACCTCCCAGAATCCTTTTCAACCAACAGTCCTATGATTCATTGAGGCTGTGTGTATAGGTTAATTTTTTCCACAAATTTTACTTGGCATATCTTAGCCTTTTGCAAACGGCTGGTGTGGAAATTCAACAATTAAAAAAACCTCACTTTTTTAGAAAATGATAGTAAATTTCCCAGTTCCTGATAATCACTTATGTAGCCAATTTTTTTTTTCAAAAAATAGTATATTTATATGTACATTAATATAACATCAGTGCTAAGGATCGTAATACGAAGAGCATTACATCAAAGACTAGCAATCTTAACTCTATGTTTAGAACATCACTAAAACAAAAATCACTCTCAAATTTAGAGAGCACAGAACTGTAACACAGACAACTAAATTGCTACAAACAAAATAAGAATTAACTCATTATTACAGTCATAAAGTCCTAACTTGAATTCTAAAGGACAGGCCTCATCATCTAGTCTCTGGGTTATTTTGATGTTTGTTTTTTTTTCTTTAACATGTAATTGTAGTTTAGACTGGAATTTGCACATAATTCCTGAACTGTCTAGTATTGCCCCTCTGATCTCAAAGTTAAAAACATTCTTTCCATCTTTTTTTTTTTTAAACTTTGCACACTCTCCATATAAAAAGAATACGACTGCTATGGAGATAGGAGTATACATGAGCAAAGGACTGCACTGCAAAAATCTTTCAGTCTGAAGCTTAATTGCATAGCTATACTGTACTATGTTTGATTTTTTTTGTTGCTCTCCCCTGCTGCTGCCTGGCCTTTTCTAACAGCAACTTCAGTTTGCTTTATGGGTCCCTTTACCTAACTCTCAGCATAATGATTTAAATGTAAGTAATTTCAAAATGAAACTTTAGGTTTTTTACCGTTCAAAAGTAATCTCAGTCAGTAATGTCTTATGGTGAACTATGTTAAATTAAATAGAATAACATGATTTGAACTTTTCAGAAAGATATTTGTGTTTTCTGCACACACACATGCCCTCTTTAGCTGCCTCTGGAAGAATGAAGCAAAAAATATGAATCTTCCAATTTTCCTGAAAGAAAATTAATAACAAGTTTTGAAAAATGAGATTAGATTGTTTTTAAAAAGCGAAAAGAGAAATCCAGTTACTACCAGGTGGAACACCTCAGCTCTTGGGAAAAAAAAAAAAAAGAAATAAAACATTTGCCTACATTTGTTAAAGAATAAAATATCTGTTCAATAAAGTGAAAAGTTTAAACCAGTAGATGTCATTTCTCGTGGTTGTAAACCTACAGTTACCTGAATGTGAACGTACAATCACCTGAATCACATGACTAAGTGGCCCCAATAATGTTCCAGAGTTTCAATACAATTAAAGATAGCAGCTGTGCAAGTAGCTCACAAGATTTCTTTAAGGTCACACAGATGAAAATATTTCTATTTTTAAGTAACTTTGACAGTGATAGCAAAATAAAATCTTAGTGAGTAATGTATTTGAAAGAGCTTCTTGATTTAAACAGAATTTAGAATTTAGATTATTACCAAGTTTCTTGATGAATTTTCGTTTACATTTTATCATCAGATGTATCACTGTGACATAAGGTAGGTAGTTCAGTAGGTAGCACAGGTTTAAAAGCAAATCCAGTGCCTTCTTATTCACCCAAAAGAGCTGTTGTGAGTTCTCTCTTCAAAATCTGTGTACAATTTTTGTTTGATCTCCTAACCATTATCACCAGGGTATGGAAAGTGTTTTTTGTTACTGTTCAAAATGTGCTAAATATGCATGTAAAAATAACGAGACAAATACAGAAGGAAAAATACAAAGCCAAATGAATGAGAACGAACACAATGTACAGCTCTAACAAAGACTTTAAAGGACCATAATTATCCTTAAATGCATGGTTAGTTACCCCCATAGGTATTATTATGTTGATTTGAATATATTAAAATAGGACTCCAAAATTACTATAGCTGTCATTACCAATTATCAGTTTCATAGTAAGAATTACTCCTAGTTAACAGTATTTGCACATTATTAATTATCTGACTAGCTGCAAACCTCATCAAAAGCCCAGTGCAGCTGACTCAGATTTGAGGGGACTTTAACACAGACCCACTGTTAAATTTAGCATTTTTGTCATGTTAGTGTTTTGTCTTCAAAACCTAATTTAACTACTATTAAATGTATTTACAGGAACAAAGCAGTTCTGAAAAGCACCTGGAAATAACACTGTACACAGACTCTAACACTTCGCTCTGATCTTCATAGTTGAAAGTACATAAAGTTTCCCTCTCATTTTATACTTTCTCACTTCTGCTCCTAATACCATGTACAAGTAAGATACAAAAGAAACACTCCTTCAGAAATGAGACAGCATTTCAATTCAAGTTCATCTTTTATATGGGAGCCAGTATGTGAACGTGTGGGCTGCCAACTGACTTTCTAAATGCTATAAATAAGTATGAGGTCACATCAGAGTATCCACTGAGTAATTTGGTCAATAAGTGTAATACAAAGAAAAGCATGAGTTCATTGACCAGAGAAGAAACTCTTGCTTTCCAAGAATAATCCAACTTGTCTGCACTTGGCTCCAGAATTGCCTGATTAAGACCTAGCACCAGCAGTATAGAAGGGATGGTGAAAAGTAAAGGGAAAAACAAGCAAACAAAATATGCAATGGATAATTAAGGAAGGGAAAAAAATAAAATCCTCCGCCAAATATCAGAAATATAGTTAAAATACAATTTTCTGGATGTATCTGTATAAAATAGTGGTAACACACCCTGCAGGTTGTGGCTTCTTTATATCATCAGTGCTACCAGTCCATCTGTAGAAACATGGTAGTCAGTGACAAAACTGAAAACAGTGGACTAATACTCTTTTGATATTCTCTATTGCCTGATGACCATAAAAGCACAAGCAAATAACCTCCAGCAAACATACCTGTGTGATATGCATACATGATTGTTTAATCTATGTTAAGGTTACAGGTTCAGATAGCTCATTAGCATCCATCTGTCCTGATATTTGCTTACTCACCTAAAGCCTTTTGCAGCACAGGGTGAGTTTAATTCACTTTCAAATATTTTAAATGCAGTCAGGATGCTACAAAATGACATGTGGAAGCAAAATAGTTAATGCCTCATAGGCCTTTGCAGACTTTCCCGGTTAAGAAACATTTGCAGCTTATGGTCTTACCAGTTAACATGATTTAATTAACAAATAAATGGATTATTATTAGTAAAGGAATGGAGTCTGGAGCTTCCTTATCTGAAGGATTTGAATCGCTGCTGTTATTTACCATATCCTGCTTATTTAAAAGGGTTTGGTGAAGAACAGACTATGCACCCTAAAGGTATGTAAAACCTGTAACTGCTCCTTTTGGGCAGAGCTCACATCAGCAGAAGCTGCCCTGCTGCTGCTTTGTGATCTCTCCCATAGCTATTGGAATAAACTGCTCCTGTTCTCATCTGATCTAAGTTATATTCTGGTTACTTCTATGACAGACACAATAGAACAGACTGCTTTCTATATTTCCACAGGAAAAGCAAAAATTCAGTGCTTCAGACTACAATAAAACAAAACAGAAAAATAACCCACAAATAGATTTGCAAAAATAGATTACTATAACCACGAAGTTTTTGGAGTTGGAGAGAAATGCATCCTGAAACTTTATCATCATTATTTACGTCTCTCATATTTTCATTTGTTTTCATAGTTTGTTTTGCTGATCCAAAATTTGTCCTTTGGCTGGTCAAAGCTTCACATTTTAAGGTTTTGTACTAGTCATGCCTAATCACTTTGAAAATTAGCTTTTTGTTCATACACTGAGAAACAGGTGAAGAGAAGTAACACGTCCCTTATTTCAAAAGAGTTTTCTTCCTTTGTACTTGCAGAATTTATCTTAATGTCATTAACTTCCTGAAAGACCATCCACATTATTTGCAAAAGTAGGGTCTACAACAGTCTGTGAAGGAAATATAACAAGGCCCATAATAGCTGGCTTGTAGCTTGGCATTCTGCCTTTTCTTTCCTTTTTATTCAATAATTAATAGAACTTTACAAGATTCCACAAAAGCTCAACATTTCCTGTAGACTACTTTAATTATCATGCCAATATTACCCAGCCCTCCCTGCCAGATGCTGGTGTGGCAGCGCTCCAGCGGGGCAGGAGGCAAACCATAGACCCCATGCACCTTCCTTCCCAAGAGCTAAAATCCATGCAAAAGTCTCATGAAATGTCAACAGCTTTCTGAAGGGCACAGATCTCATCACTCAGTGGGGAAGAATGTGAAGTATCAAAATAGTTTTCTTGGGAATCAGAATGTCTATGGACACATCAGTCTGATGCTATATCAAGCCTACCAGGACCATATTTGGTATAGGCTGGTTCTCTGTGTTGTGCTGTATGTAGCATGTGGATGAATGAATTCAGGTTGGTGCTGGATCAGTAATCTGCCTGGTGCTCCACAACACAGCAAATATACTCCCTAAATAATCTGACTGGAAGCCAAAACAGACTTCCACCCTCATACAGATCTTGTATGGAGTTTTCTATATAGGTTGTGGTTGGGACATCCAGTTTACAGAGCATAAATTAATTCATTTAAATAATTTACAGTCAGTTAAGTCATTCAAATAATACAGAGTTGACAGTGTGGGGGAAAGAAAAGTCATGTATATCATCGACAGCCAAAGGTATGTGATGCCAACACACGCAGCTTAGGTCTCATCATCTCTCTGTATCAGAGTATCTATCCTGAAAACTGCGTTTGCCTTATTATCATAGTCATGACTGACAAATTCCCTACTGCTACCAGGCATATTTACACCTGGATCAGATAACCACCTTCTTACGGATGCTCATGAAAAGCAAGTGTAAGGAATGCTTGTGTCATGCTCATCATAACATTTTACTCACTCTTTGCAGGTATTCAGATGATCAAAGAAAATAAAAGGCGGCAAAAATAAAAGGAGACTAGAATCTTTTGTTGTGACTTTGCTGACAAACAGTCTAGAGGAAGAAGTGACTTTCCCTCTCCACGGTATAGTAGATACTGAAATTACTGTCCTGGTTTCAGCTGGGATAGAGTTAATTTTCTTCTTAGTAGCTGCTGTAGTGCTGTGTTTTGGATTTAGGATGAGGATAATGTTGATAACACTGATATTTTAGTTGTTGCTAAGTAGGGTTTATACTAGTCAAGGACTTTTCTGCTTCCCATGCTCTGCCAGGTACACAAGAAGCTGGGAGGGGGCACAGCCAGGACAGCTGACCCAAACTGACCAAAGGGCTATTCCACACCATATGACATCGTGCTCAGCATATAAACTGGGGGAAGAAGAAGGAAGGGGGGGGACATTTAGAGTGATGGTGTTTGTCTTCCCAAGTAACTGTTATGCGTGAGGGAGCTCTGCTTTCCTGGGGGTGGTTGAACACCTGCCTGCCAATGGGAAGTAGTGAATGAATTCTTTGTTTTGTTTTGCTTGCATATGTGGCTCTTGTTTTACCTGGTAAAGTGTCTTTATCTTAACCCACAAGTTTTCTCACTTTTACTCTTCTGATTCTCTCCCCCATCCCACAAGAGGGGGGGCGGAGTGAGCAAGCAGCTGTGTGGCACTTAATTGCCGGCTGGGGTGAAACCATGACAATTACTGTTTTCTGAGCATGGAAATACCTAATCTACTTGTCAAGTACATTTGTATATAAAGATAATCAACTGAAAAAACTTAAGTTTACACAGTCAACAAATATCAGGTGTTCTAGCCAAAGGGAATTTTTATAGGCTATACCATGGACAGATTGATGTAATACATTCTTTTTAAATAATTTCACATGCCCACATCTTACAGAACAATTTCCAAGATGTACTGTAACAGAAGTTTGCAAGTGCTTTTATATTGCAAATATGTCCTTAAAAGGGATTTCCTTTCAAGAGCCATCATTTCTCCTTCACAGTTCTCTGACTTCCAGTTCTGACTTCAGCTTCGCTAAATATAGGATATTTAAAATAAAAATTCCAAAAAATTTTCATTGAAAATATTCATCAAAGTTTTGAAAAAAGAAGATATAAAGTGGTCTAAAAATTAGTAAAACAAGGTTAAAAAAGTGGAAGATATTGTAACAAAAAAATGCATCCCTCACCTTCTCATTTTTAAACGTGCATACATAGGCATGTGCGCACAAACAGGATGTGCTGAAAAACATGAAACAGATATTTGAGGGACTCAGTTTACCACATCTGTTTTTGGAGTTCCCTTTGAAATCACCTGAATATTCTTGTGGGTTAATCTTAAACCTGTAATATGTACTGTATTAAAACTGTACTCCCTTCCCAGCGTTCTAAGTCAAAGACTTTGAAATAAGTAAATGTTTCTGGTTTGAGTAAGAAACCTTGAAAAAAAGACCTAACCTTTCATGTTGTGAGATAACATAGATCGCACAGCAATGTGCTACCCAGAGAGAGTTTCATAATAAATTTACACTTAGTTGCAGTCTCAGAGCAATTAAAAATAATTCTTAGTATATTTAGAGTCCTTTTATTCTTCTGTTAGTCATGTTTTAACAGCTATGCATTCTAACTTCTGCTTGTAACAGAACACAATTTGTGCTATCAAGAAATACTAAAACCGGTTATATCTTTTTTCCTTATTTCTTCCAGGAAGACACAAAGCACTATATTCAAACCAAATTTAGATCTTCCTGAAAAAATAAATTAAGCCCAATATTTGGTGGCTAGAAAAATCTTTTCTGGAACAGGTCATATGATCAGTAATTCTACCTGAACATGTGAGGTTTAAAATATAGATGCTTCAAAAAGAATGCACTGTAAAGGTCTATAGAAATAATAGAAAAAATATTTTCTCAGTTTCCACAGGTATATTTTTTTCTTGTTCATTTTTTTTCATTTAGTGCCTTTCACCCTCCAAATAAAGATTTCAGTACCACAATGACCAAAAATAATTCAAGCCAATTTCATGACATACAGACTATGGATGTGTTACAAGTTTACAGAAAACACACAAGTATAATACCAGGTAAAATTTCTCAGACACATGAGAACACTGATGTTTCTATGCAATCCTAGCAAGAAAATTTGTAGAGGTCAGGAGGGATCTGTTAGCCATGTGGGCTTTTCGTCAGACTATAGAACTTTAACCATCCATTTCTACATCAATCTCAACAACATATATGCTACCCAATTCAGATCTAATACATTAATTTGTGTTTAAAGTCTTTAGATGACATAAAATTAGTCATCAGCATGGGTAGTTATTTCAGACTCGTTCATCTGAACTATTGTAACCATTAATTCAACATATTTTCAACTTCTATGTTAGGTAAGACAAAAAAGTTAGTTCCCTGATCCAAGTGTCTAAGCAGGGCAAGAACAGCTTTGCCAGCCTGGTGAGGCCTTTAAATTGGTTTCTCAGGAGACAGCAGACAAAGCAAGACGAGAAATGGAGACACTGGGCACACTGAGGAAGTATCCAGACTGAGGAAGCTCTTGCACCTCTTTGTGAAAGTGGTATCACTGGGAGTCCACCTCAAGTGCTTGTGCATGAACTCACAGAGCATAGAAAACAAATTAGAAGAAACAGTTTGCTCTTGCATTTGCACAGATATAGTTTCTTTGGAACTGCAGAGATTCAGTGGGATTACTCACATGACTGGAGTTCTGCCGGTGATGCACAAAGGCTTTTCAGATGAGAAAGGCCAGGAAGGAAAGGAAGGACTTCAGTTCATGAAGCTTTGTCTTGAAAGGGGTGACAAGCCACTCAAGAGCATATGGGAAAGGGTCACAAGACAGCTGTCTGTTAAAGACCACTTAATCCCAAGGAGAAAGAAATGAAACCTTATCTAGACAGCTGGAAGAAACCTCATGATCATAGGTCCTGCCTGGTAGTTATGGGAATTTTGACCACTTGAAACCTCCTGGAAGGGCAGAAGGCTAACTGCAAACAGTCCAGGAAGTTTCTGGATGTGTTGAAGATAATTTCTTGATATTAGTGATCAAAGAGCCAGCTGGCTTGCTGCTTCACAGAGAATGAAGAAGTAGTTGAGGATGTGAATGTTTAGGGTAGCCTTGGCAGCAGTGATCATGAGACTGCAGAGTTTAGGATCCCATGGGAAATGAACAAGGCAAACAGCAAAATCTCAGTCCAGGATGCCAGCAGGGCAGATTTCTTCAGTTGAGGAACATGGTTTGCAGCTTCTAATGGAAGATTGCCCTGTGTGACAAAATGGCACAAGGCAGCTGATCATCTTCACAGACAGGCTCCTCAAAATGTACAGAAAGTTGAGCGCTCATAGTAGGAGCTGGCATGGACAATCTGTACTGTGAAAAGATTTACACAGAGGTGCAAACAATGATGACCTACCCCAAGGGAGTGCACAAATGTTACTTGAGTTTGCAGAGCTGGAGTTAAGAAAGCCAAAGTACAACTGGAACTAAAACTAGTGAGAGATGTGACGGGAAATGAGAAGGACTTCTATAAGTACACTAGCAGCAAATGAAAGGCTGAGGAAAATGGAGAATGCTGCTTAGTGGGGTGGGACACCTTGTGACCAAGCATGTGGAAAATGCTAAAATAATTTGTGGTTTTACTCCAGTTTCTCTTGGTGAAGACTGCCCTCAGGCCTCCCAGCACTGGGACAGCGTTGTTTTGTCTCTTAAGTAAACAATGGCAATGGCAAACAAATAGCAATACTTTTTGGACCAATTTATCCTTAGATGTAACCACAACTTTCAACCACCCTTTAGATTTTCAGTCTGTACTATGTCACCCAAATGGCCACACATACAAATTTTGTATCATACTGAGCATGATTGTTTCCTTCACACAGCTTTATTTCATGCACATAGATTAGGATGCTTGTCATTCAGAACGGCTGGAATATATTTTTTCCTGCTAGAAAATGGTTATAAATCAAAACTGCACAGAATTAACAGCTCTGTAAACGTCTGTAAAAATGTACTGTATTTCTGTGGAACCAAACATGGTCAATGCTCTATTATAATTGCTCCCAAAGTAAAACTAAGTCAGAGTAAAGCTCCCATTGACTAAAATGAGAGAAAATAGATCATTCCTAGTTCTCTTTTCTTCTGTGAAAGTATAAAAAAATCCATATCATAAAATGATATTTATTTTAGCAATATCTATTTCTCTTCCAAACCGAAAAGCTATTTAGCTCTGAAATAAGTCATGTTTAAGCAATGTAGTTCTTCCTATTCAGCAAATAAGCTATATAAAAGTTTAACTGTTTAGCACTTTATTTCTTGCATCATCCATGTGAGCTGACAGAACAGTACTTGCACTTTTATAACTGAGATCCCAAATTACAAAGGTCTGTTTTTGTGCAGTCATCCATGATATAGTTGACAATTGTTCTGTCATCATAAGACTTAAGTTAAGTAAGCTCCATGTTTAGCTTTCAGTATTTCCTCTGGATCCCCTACAATTATTTGGCATCCTTAAATTGCAAAGCAAAAACATGCAGTACTTCAGCTTAAACCACAGCAATAGTAAAAAGTGAAAAAGTAACTTGGTATGTCTTAGAGACAGTATTCATCCCAATAAAGCCCTAAGTGCAACCAGCTGCTCTGCAACAGTATATCACCTCTGATTCAGGTTGAGATTATGTTTTGTTTAAATCCCTCAGATATCCTCTCTGAAACAGCTGTTACCAACTTGTTCCCCATCCTATGTCTGTGTTCACTTAGGTAACCAACACTTTGTAATTTGGTAATGGCTGGAACCTGAAACTTTGCCTGGCTTGTAAGGTTCCCCAGTGTAGCTTGATCTGTGAATTTAATGAACAGTTTGCATTCCATCTTTCAGAGCACTAATGAACAATATTGAATATCAGTACTCACTGCGCACTTCTGTTTTTATTATGAACCACTGATAATTAATCTCTGCAAACAGGTTTCTAGTCAGTGTTATCCATAATGTATTCTGCACTGTGCTCTCCCAGGTCACCTGTCGGAATGTAAAGTCTGAATCTGTTAAAACCCTCACACAAGTCAAGATATCGCATCTACTGCTTCTCCCCTCTCTACAAAGCACATTACCTTGTCACAGAAAGAAATCACTCATGTCATGCAATGTGTTCTTTGCAGTACCATGTTACCCGTCACTCTTCATTTTCTTGCCCTTACTGGATACATTTCAGCATGTTTTTATTTGTAGGTATTAGCAAAATTTCCAGCATTGTTCTGGGAACTGGAATTAGGAAGACAGGTCTACAGTTTCCCAGTTCTTCATTTTCAGAGATACCTTTATCTTTCACTATTTTGTTGATGTTTGCTTTTCTAACCATGACTCTCAATAATGTCCACTGAAGTTTAGCTGGCTATATACGAGTTATGACAACGCAGATACAGATTTATCTGTGGTAAAGGGAAAGATAGAAACTGTTTGTGGCCGTATAACTCTCTTTTCCTCGCACCAAATTCAGACTAGCACCGTAGATGGGCTGCCTTCCTCCAATTTTTTCTGTCATTGGAGAATGGAAGTGAGGAATTGAAAGAAAGAGCTGATAGAAAACCTTCAGAGAAAAAAAAAAAAAAGCGTACATTTTCACTGCAAACCTGCTGAGAATTTCTATACCAATATTTTATGAAAATATTTCTCTGAATTGAAAAGTAATTTTTGTCTTGGTAAAATCATTGAATGAAAATGTCAACCAAAAAAAAAAACAGGGAAACAATGAGTAAAATGAAATATCACCAAGCATCTCTTTTCCTTATACTTACAGTGACCTGAAAAAGAGAGAAGTCCAGTAACTTGCCAGAGGTTGCTTCACATCACCAACAGACTTTACTGCTACTGGATCGTGCTGCATCATAGAGAGATGGATATGATTTCTAGTGCTCAGTTATATTATGCAAAGTATATAAACTGAAAACCAAAAATATTTACACCCAAGCATAAGTCCTCTTAAAGTTTTCTTATGTAAGGTCTATTTTAAATCTTTGAAACGAGGAGTTAAAAAGTAAGCATCCTGAGCAACTCCAATCATTTACTTCCAAGTAGCAGGAACCCAATTTTTTTTTTCTTTCAACAGTTGCTGAGTAGTTAGTAAAAAAAAAAAAAAATCTTTACAGGATTTCTCTACTGCTGCTATGAAATTGTACAATTGTCTTCATTGACTCTCACAACAGGAGCATAGAATGAATGACCTGCTTTGCTTGTCATCTCAAGGCATGAAATGAAGTTTAAACAATGAAAAAAAGAACTCTTTCTTGATAAAGAATACTTACAGAAAACATTTGTCATGATTCATATTTAATATCCTGTCTCGTTTCAGAAGGTACTGCAATTAAAAATGCATTAATGGCAATGATTTCTAATTCATGGTATGAGCCTAACAGAGCATAGTAACTGTTAGAATTTATAGACAAATGTTAACTGTCAGAAGATAACATTCTCTTCAATGAGATAAGCTTTGCAATATTAAAACCAAAGTTAGATGAATGTAAAACAGCTTCCAAATATTGCTGAAGCAAATAAACTTTTATGAATTTAATTCTGGGGCATATAATTGTAAAATTACACAGAGAAAAATCCAGGAGCTAGACATGACATGCAAAACTTTTGTCACTTAAGGGTTACCCATTGCAATGGCAAATTGATAAATGAAGTTCTGAAATATTTTAAATAATGGATATAGACCTCCCTTCTTGAAATACACCAGCCATTGTGTAAAAAAAAAAAAAAAAGTACCAAAAAAGGTTAACTACCCGAAATAGGTGGAAGTTGAAATGAATAAGGCAGGCAAAGCTTGACTCTGGGAACATGCCTATGGAGAGAGACATTCAGATAACACAATGGACTTGTATAGGAGTATAGCAAAGAAGTCAGGAAGAGGAGCGAAGATACTTAAGCTGAAAGACTATGGTAGCATAAGAGAAAGGTAGATACCTAACCCCTACGGATTTTGTTTCCCAAAACCAAAGAAGTAGCACAAGAGTCTTCCAAACAGAGGTTACAAGGGAAAAACAAACAAAATCCTAGTAGGATTTCCATAAGGTGTGAAAAACTCACAAAGATGCAAGTATCACATTGCTGTCTGTAAATTGACCTTCCTAATCCTATACTAAAACCCTTGAAGAGAAAATTTGGAAATAGACAATGATCACCCTACAGCCTCAGATAAAGTTAAACAACTCTTCAAACTAGCTGTAAACAAGGATATTATTATTATTACTCTATATTCATGAAGAGCACCTGGTCTTGAGGCGCACGAGAGAAAGTGAACAGAGAAAGCAAAGGAGGTGAGGCAGACTGGAAGGACACACTTGGTTTCATGGTCTGCTTCATTCCAAAGAGAGCAATATATCCCTCACATTTCACATGTGTGGCCTGTGAGAGGGATAGATAGCAGTATGAAAGCAAATGTTTCATACGCTCCAGAACAGAAAGATCAATTCAACAGAGAGTTTAAAAGGAATCCGTATTATAAGGATTCTACTGCAGGTCTCGGAAATAATGAGTCAAGTCCCTAATTATCATGAAATATATTTGGAAGGAAAAGGGGTTCCAGGATAATACTAGTGTTGTTATGCTTTAAAGGTTTTAACCATGAGACCTTATACAAACCATGGTCCTCAAAGGAGACATCCACAGGGTAAGTGTTCCCCTCCACCAGTACTGCATAGTATAGACACATCCTCTGAGTTTATAAGAGCAGGGTTATTGATGCTTATATACCCTGCCGCTACAATGTACTCTCCAAATCCTTCCTTGTCTATGCTGGAAAGAAGCAAATTAATAGTCATAAGAATGAAACACTGTTTCACATTGAAAGTTACCCCAGTCATTTGGTGTTGGAAGAATTTGTGGATAAACCAACGGTCTGACTAGAAGATCTGAGCTTACAATTGAGGTGCTCATCTGTCTTCATTGACTTTATTTATAAACAATTATGAATGGGAATTACACAAGAATTTAAAAATAAGCATCTTCACGATACTTCATTAATATTTATGCTAGCATTTACAAAAAAACTTCTGCATTTAGCTAACAACTAAAAAGTTGCTTGTGAACTTCTGAATCATACTGATACAACATCCATTTAAATAGTTGTAGAAGAAAGGTCACTAGGAAAATTATGAAAATATTCACTGCAAGGAATATTTTGAGATGCAATTCTTTCCTCACTTCTGTATCTTTGTTTTTGCTTTTCTCTTTCCCCTTCATTTACACATACACACATTCCCCACACACACACTTAATTGAGCAAGGCAGTAAGTACAGCTTATGCAGCAGCTAATAATTAGTAGAGAAAGCAGTAACTGGCCAGTCTTTTGGAGTGTAACAAGAAAGAAATCTTAAAAAAAAATATACTAACATTACTACAATTTGTAAAAAGGAATAGCAAAAAATAAAAAGGTAAATCAAAAAACCTGGCCTGTAAAAACAAATCACAGACACCCTCATTTACAGTTGTTTGAGCAAAGCTGCTGACTAGCAATACTCAAAGTGAGACCAGAATCAGACCCTGACTGCTGTGAAAAAGGCAACTTCAGCAAAGGACTGTGCAGCATTTTTTTCCAGCCAGTCCTTCTAAGCAAAAGAGAACAATGGCTGAGAGTGGATTAAGAGTTCACAAAAATGTATCATTTACATTCAGGAATGTTTCTGATCTCACACCTCTTCTGCCACTTTATCTCTAAGGCTTTGGTTCAGGAGGAGGATCCATAGTGAGATTAAAACACGTTGTCCCACAAGGAGCAAATTGCTACAAAAATACAACAGAAATCCCCTCTTGGTTGCAAAAGCCGTTTTTGTCTATCCCTCATAGACAAATGAAATATAGATAAAGAAAAGCATAACAGAAAGTGTATTTTAGATCCTAGTATGATAATTTAAAAAGCCATACTTATTCTATCTCCCTAAAATGGCAGGATTTATACAAGCTTTAACCTTTATGCAATGTTCTTATTAAATGTACAATTACTTAAAGATGCTGTGCCAATAAGAATTAGTACGGTATTTGACTGCTCTGTTGATACACAGATTAAAGCTGGGCATGATTTGGATAACAGATTAGGATGGAGTTATCTTGCAAAGGATATTCTCAATTTGGAAAATCATCAGGTATCACTAGAAGCATATATTTCTGTCTAAATGAAGACGATAATTCTGAAAAGTAGCTCATACATATAAGCAAGCATCCTGTGGACAGTGACTTCAACTTTGTGATTTAAAAATCAGATACAGCAATGAAGAAGACTCACATTACCAACATTTCATAATCAGTACCGTGTCACTATTACTGAGTTGGTGTACTAGCAATTAAGCATATTCTATAGAATCTATATTGACAATGCAGAGCTTTAACAGCTAATGACTTTCAGGTATAGCCTGAAATAAGTAAATAATAAGCAACGCCCAGTAAACAAGAGACCTCATTTTTAAAATACTGTGGCATGAAAAATCCAAAACTAATTACATTATTAATAAGTAAAGACAAGGAGTTTATTCTCATCCAGTCAGTAGTAAATCCATGAATCTCCTTGATGAAGTATGTTCAGGATGCAAAATGTTCATGTGTTCAAAAGGAGACTGAACAAATACTTAGAAATGACTGCTAACCCTTTAAGAGTTACTAAGCTGAGCTAGGAATAGTTGAATTTGGAGGAAGTATCGTATATGCTTGTACTGTTTTTACTCTTCTGTAGATGCCTGACTATGTGTACTATTTCATATCTCCCATCAGCACTTCCCAGAAATGCAAATATTCCCTCCTTCCACAAATCCTGCAGCTGAGATTGAACCTGGTAAAACCACCTTCCCAGATGTGAAGTATCTACCCTACCAGGTAGATAGATAATTTCCCTGTAAAATAAAGCCATAATTTCAAGGCAGTATTTGGACACAAGTTGGAAGAGTGAGGACCACCTCACATTTGTGAGAGAGGATTTTTGACAACCATGCTAGAGAAGACCCCAAACACAGTCCTGCAGAAATGATGAAATCAAGATTCCTATATTTAAGGAAATTCCAGAGATCAGCATACTTAGAAAGTAAAGACTGAACTTTACCAGGGAAAACTACAATCCTGATCTTGGAGTGTCCCTTCACAGCTGAAGGCAGGATACGGGACAAGAGACAGCCTTGGTCTGAACTCACTAAGAGATCACATTCTGTAACAGCACACTATTACACCAAGCACAGAAGTGTGAAGGTGCAAGACTGTAGGTACATGAAAAAGTATATGAGAAAGGACATTAGGCAAAACAATGAGCTTGGACTTTCTGAAACTAAGGACTTTGTTTCAAAACAATAATACATCTTAACTGGGGGCAGTAGCAGCTTCTTCCACTAATCCATGTTCTCTGTAACTACTACAGCTATTAACTGTAAGGTATTAGCAACTTCTTCCATTATTTTCAGTGTTCTTTTATAAGGACCACCAATTACTATCCTTCTTTCTGTAGGAAAAGCAGGGCTCATGGAAGAGGCAGAAAGAGTTATTCCTGTTTTTCCCTGGATACTTCTGAAAATATACAGTCTCTTCTATGCAAAGAGCTTCAAGAGTTCCTTAAAAGAAAAAGAGTCAACATTAGAAAGCTCTCTAACAAACATCCGCAGTGGTCCATAGACTGCAGTATCAGAAATGTAGCCCTGCGGTCTTTTACGGGGGACCTTACTGCAAGCCTTATTCAAGGAGGCTCTGAAACAGTGTTTAAGACTTCTAGCTGCAGATAGACCCCAGAAACAAAGGCAAAAACTTCCCTGTACAGGTAATGTATAAAAATTGAATTAATATTGTGAAATAGAAATGGAAGGAATATTATTTGCCTACTTTCTCATCCCGTATAATAAATAAAACAGTGCGTTAGAAGTATATGTCTTAGTAACTAAAGTTTTTAAAACACAGCCAGTCTTCTTCAGTGGAACTCCACTTACACTACAGCACACAGTAACTACTCTTAATTCTACTTAAACTTATCTTACAACATACAGTACAACCTCTGACTGATCATGAATTATCAAAATCATAGTACTGCAGCATGCAAAAAATCCACATCAGATGTGAAAAGATCTGTCAGAAAGCACTTTCTATTAAAAATGTATTTCTTTATGAGATTAGCTCTGCTTTTAAACATCATCCTTCTCCTACATTTGTCTCTTTGCAAATATTAAATTTCATTATAGTATTTCTGTCATCTTGGTGAAACAGACAGATGAAAAGCAGGGTCAGTTCAGATATTATAAAAAATTTCCATAGATAGTAATTTTTATCAAAAAAAAAACCACTAGAAAATTACTTAGAGGAAGTAACTGATCCTCTGAGCTGATCATGGACTAATTTTAAACATGTAAACAAATCCTTCCATTTTGGCAGAAAAAATAATGTAACCAGTATTGAAACAACTTATGAAGTATTCCTTGATGCTTTTCATATCAACACAAGGCCTTTTACTTTCACTTTGGAAAGCTTGAACTAGACCTGTGATGCAAAAAGAGAGAACAAGAGAGAGATGTGGCTACAAAGGCACAACAGACAGCTATACTTGAATTTCTGCACCAACAATAGCCCTGCAGTGGGAAGAAATGTTGCAATACATTTGCAGATAATTAAATTATTTATATATATATATATATATACATATATATATACATCAAAGAGAGCAGGAGCAATTTGTTTGCAGAGACAAGGTACTGAAACATAAGGAAAACTTCTTAGAATTGGCATCGATACATGTTTTTACAGACTTCCAGCAGAATGTAAAAGGCACAGGAGAGGGACATCTTTCCAAACCCACGAATATTCTTGTTGTTTATGACCACAGTTAACTGAAAACTACCGAAGTATCAGGATTCTGAAAAAGCCTCCAGCAACCTTCCTTGTCTCTGATGTGGAAGGTTTCTTTCACAAAGAGATAATTAATCAGGTCTCTAAGAACAAACATAATTTTACAGTCCCTGTAAAATTATAAGCTATGCATCTATCCACTGAATCCTAAACCTCTTAATCCTTTTACTCATCAGTTTCTTGCCGATACAAATTAAAATAAAAATAAATCCAATCTCCTTGTAAGTTCCCTGCTTTGACCTTCTTTAGCAAGACACTGACATTGAAGGGGATCAGCAAAGCATTGCCTGAATGTGGAAAAGTCTCACCTCTGTCGGTTCAGGCAGAGGCAAGAAGGAGCATGCTCGGGTTTCCAGTACTCCACAGCTAGCACATGTGCTTTGGAGGAAAACTGCTAATTAGCAGAGATCCCCAAGTAACAGCAGCCTGTGCCAGAGAATGGTGGAGGTATGAGGAGCTCCCTCACAAGTCACTTTTCTCCTTTTTTTCTGTCCACAGGTTGAGTCTTGGCAAAACAGAGCTTGGCCAATGAGGTTTCACAAACAGCTGTTTGTTTCTAGAAGTTACTCAGTTTTACTGCTCAATGTCAGGAAGTGAAGAAAATGAGTAAATTAGGACACAACTAGCTCTAGCTAATATACTAAACACAAAGTAGCCCAGGAGTTATAGTGTTTGCTTCTGACTCAAAACACTCCTTTTCAACCCTTCCATATCCTTTATACATGTGAGCTTAGGATGGTCCCTCTTTGCAGGTCAAGTTTCTTTACTAAAGGGAGCATGTAACTACTTTTGCTCATGGAAGTATTTAGTGTCAGGTTTGCTGCAGTAACAAGGGCCATACAGTACAGTATTAAGGTATTTGCCTACCATTAAAAAAAAAAAAAGAATTACTACAGACATTTTCACTCTACTACAAGGTTTATATAAGAAAGAATTATTGATTTATTGTCAACATATCCAGTCCCATGTTGATGGCTTCTGTAAACACCTTCTTGCCTTTCTAACATGCCCAGCCTGGAAATAATGAGCAATCCACATCACCCTCAAGGTACTTTTGACCTGAACTAGGGTACAATAATATCTGGGAGGACAACTTACTTACAATCCTGAGCTCTCTTTGTTGCTAGGGGTCTTCTTTTGTAATAAGCATCCTCTAAGACCTGTTCCTGAAGAGAACAATAAGCCATTTCATGACTCACAGATAAGAGGACACCTCTGAGTCCATTTCTTATATGCCTATCTTAATCAATATAGTTAATATGACATGCTAAAACTACACTTTGACTGTCTTTCGTCCCTTTCAAACTGCAATAAATAAAATCATCTAAAAGTTCAAAACAAGACCAAAAAACCTCTTGAAATTTAGGCTGAAACTTCCTGAAGTTCTCAAGTAATTCTAGAGGCCAAAAATCACCAAATTAAATCAAGACATGTATACAGGCTCTTTTAGGAAGGTTTTATTGTTACAATTAATTGAGTGGAATTATAGCTGAAAACTTGTGGAAGCAGTTATTTAACCTAAATCATTAATGTTACTTAAGAATTCCAGTGCCACATTTATTCAGTCTTTAACTGCACTCCACTGACAGTCAAAAGGAAAAAAAATCCCCCTTCCCTTTCTCTTCTTCTCTCCTTCAATCCTATCACTCCTTTACTCTTATCACTTCCTTCACACCCACCTATGCCAGAAAACTTGCAAAAGTATTTGCAAAAGATGAAAAAAGAATAGACCTCTTTAGATTCCAATCAAGCTTCCTTATTATTCTTGAAACTTAGGAATGCCAAGCTCCTAATCTACAAATACACTTACTATAAAACCTATGAGTGCCTAAACATCTTTTGAAAAACTGACATTAAGCTACTTTGAAAAGACAACATGTTTAAAAATAGTTTTAATACGTCTTTAAAAAAAAGTTATGCTTCACCTATCAGCCCATTAATTAGTTGTTTATTATGACTGAGGTGTCAGAAATTAAAGATATTCAATCTAACTGATGATTTTGAAACCAATGGAAACCTTCACATAAGCATAACTGTTATATGGAGTAACTTAGTGTATTAAAAATGTTTTAAAATATGGTAATATATGGCTGCACAGACGTGTGCAAACATTTAATTTTTGCTTACATAGTGTAAACTAAAGCCTTTGAAAAATAATTGGGGAAGAGAGAATTAGGTGAGTTCCAGGTGATTACTTCAGGATGGGCCCTAAATTTCCTATCTTTCTTATATTAAAATGACAAAGAAAGCTTTCTTTTTTGCCCTTCCCTTCCCTTCCCTTCCCTTCCCTTCCCTTCCCTTCCCTTCCCTTCCCTTCCCTTCCCTTCCCTTCCCTTCCCTTCCCTTCCCTTCCCTTCCCTTCCCTTCCCTTCCCTTCCCTTCCCTTCCCTTCCCTTCCCTTCCCTTCCCTTCCCTTCCCTTCCCTTCCCTTCCCTTCCCTTCCCTTCCCTTCCCTTCCCTTCCCTTCCCTTCCCTTCCCTTCCCTTCTCTTTTCTTTTCCCGTTCTTTTCTCTTCTATTTCTTTTTTTCCCTTTCTTTTCTTTTCTTTTTCTTTTCTTTTCTTTTCTTTTCTTTTCTTTTTTCTTTTCTTTTCTTTTCTTTTCTTTTCTTTTCTTTTCTTTTCTTTTCTTTTCTTTTCTTTTCTTTTCTTTTCTTTTCTTTTCTTTTCTTTTCTTTTCTTTTCTTTTCTTTTCTTTTCTTTTCTTTTCTTTTCTTTTCTTTTCTTTTCTTTTCTTTTTTCTTTTCTTTTCTTTTCTTTTCTTTTCTTTTCTTTTCTTTTCTTTTCTTTTCTTTTCTTTTCTTTTCTTTTCTTTTCTTTTCTTTTCTTTTCTTTTCTTTTCTTTTCTTTTTTTCTTTTCTTTTCTTTTCTTTTCTTTTCTTTTCTTTTCTTTTCTTTTCTTTTCTTTTCTTTTCTTTTCTTTTCTTTTCTTTTCTTTTCTTTTCTTTTCTTTTCTTTTCTTTTCTTTTTCTTTTCTTTTCTTTTCTTTTCTTTTCTCTTTTCTTTTCTTTTCTTTTCTTTTCTTTTCTTTTCTTTTCTTTTCTTTTCTTTTCTTTTCTTTTCTTTTCTTTTCTTTTCTTTTTCTTTTCTTTTCTTTTCTTTTCTTTTCTTTTCTTTTCTTTTCTTTTCTTTTCTTTTCTTTTCTTTTCTTTTCTTTTCTTTTCTTTTCTTTTCTTTTCTTTTCTTTTCTTTTCTTTTTTCTTTTCTTTTCTTTTCTTTTCTTTTCTTTTCTTTTCTTTTCTTTTCTTTTTCTTTTCTTTTCTTTTCTTTTCTTTTCTTTTCTTTTCTTTTCTTTTCTTTTCTTTTCTTTTCTTTTCTTTTCTTTTCTTTTCTTTTCTTTTTCCTTTCCTTTCCTTTCCTTTCCTTTCCTTTCTTTTCCTTTCCTTTCCTTTCCTTTCCTTTCCTTTCCTTTCCTTTCCTTTCCTTTCCTTTCCTTTCCTTTCCTTTCCTTTCCTTTCCTTTCCTTTCCTTTCCTTTCCTTTCCTTTCCTTTCCTTTCCTTTCCTTTCCTTTCCTTTCCTTTCCTTTCCTTTCCTTTCCTTTCCTTTCCTTTCCTTTCCTTTCCTTTCCTTTCCTTTCCTTTCCTTTCCTTTCCTTTCCTTTCCTTTCCTTTCCTTTCCTTTCCTTTCCTTTCCTTTCCTTTCCTTTCCTTTCCTTTCCTTTCCTTTCCTTTCCTTTCCTTTCCTTTCCTTTCCTTTCCTTTCCTTTCCTTTCCTTTCCTTTCCTTTCCTTTCCTTTCCTTTCCTTTCCTTTCCTTTCCTTTCCTTTCCTTTCCTTTCCTTTCCTTTCCTTTCCTTTCCTTTCCTTTCCTTTCCTTTATTTTCCTTTTATTTTCCTTTTATTTTCCTTTTATTTTCCTTTTATTTTCCTTTTATTTTCCCCTCTCAATTCTGTTGTGATCAGAATTGCAAAAGCTTGAACATTTAGAGATTTGGGGTTTTTACTAAACTAGTTTATGTATCTGCAAGAATTCTTGATCAGCTTTTAGTCATGTATCTACATAAGCCAGCATTTTGATATACTCAGAATGGCCAAAGTCCAGAAAAACCATGTGAAACCTGTAGCAATTGTGTTTTCCTTTCAATAATTCTAAATGGGGATGAGGAAGTAGGAAGGACTATACTGTAATTCTGAAATATGTCTGTTTTCTCATGTTAACTTTCATAGCACTGTATGACCATAAAACATAAATCATTAGGAGAAAAAGAAAATCAGAAACATTAATTTTTCAGTGAATCAGATGGAGATGTCAGGTTTGATTTTTTTTAGAATTCAAGTAATTTTCCGGAGCTGAGAATGCTTGAAAAAAGAAATATCTTTGCTAAACAGGAAAAGCTACATGAATGTATGTTTGATGCTCACATAGGACTTTCAGCAGAGTACATAGCTCTAGTCATTTATGGTGTGTCAGAAATACTGTCTCAAAACGAGAGGAAGAAGCATAGGAGAAGCATCATTGACCTTTAACTCCCCTATCCAATAACTATACATTTTTAAACATGTATCCTTCCTGGTTATGCCCAATGATTCTGACAGCTGAGAGTTCAAGGCAAGCATGTATCAGACATAACATCAAAAAGCAGCAGTTACAGCCTACCAAAGTTGCCTCATTGTCATGCAGAGCCTAATTAGAAGATTAGCCTTAGCAAAAGGCATCCAAGGTGCAGACACAAAAAGGCCAGCTCTGTGTGAAATTGCTTTTCTTGGCAGAGGCCATTGTCTAAGCATGGAGCTGGTGACACTCTGAAAACCAGCAGGTAGCTGTAGAGGGACTTTTTCCAATGGCAGAACAAAAGATGTGTTCTTTACCTGCAGTGTCTTTTCTTGGTAATATTGCAATTTAATTCTCTTTTTAGAGTGATGACTAAATTTAAACTCCCCACTGATAATTAGGAAAACTTTGAGTAATGAAGAAGTTAGGCCCTGTAAGGTTTTCTCAGTGAGACTGTGTTACTGAAAGACAGTACAAAGAAAAAAAGTGTCCCATTGCAGAGCACCAGTGTTACAATTGCAGTTTACTTTTAAACAGTGAGGAGAAAGGCATGTTAGACTCATCCATTAGGTTTTTAGAAGCTGTAGACTTGAGTCATCCTGTGCCTGTGTGAAAAGTTCTAGGGGAAAATTTGATGAGCATAGATGGGTCACAATGTTTGCTATGCACTGTAACTGGAGATTATTTTCATTACAGAAAGAAGCATGATTTTAAATCAAATAATTAAATCAATGTATACACTTAGTAATTTGGAGGATGTGCTTTGGAAAAATTGCTGTTCATGCTTAGTGCACTCCCATTCCATTCTCAAGGGTAGGGCTCCTGCTGAGGTTGTATATCCTGTTAGACTCTCTCAGGGGGTGTTCAATTGCTGTTTAGAACAAGAAAGAACACAGCAGTATTTTTAAACAGAAAGCAGCCAAACCAGAAGTATTTAGCATTTTGAGTAACTAGTTTAAAAAAGCAAAAAGCATCAGTCTGTGTTCAAATACAGAGATTTTTCAGAAAGATATTAACAATATGCATCTTTGACGTATCACAAGAACATTTTTTTATTCAAAGTTTTTCATCTGGCATTGGAGGCATGCCAGAGAAAACAAGTAGCTAATGATTTCCTGAACAGTGGAAATGTTCAGGAGCATGTCAAATCTGAGTGCAGGCTGGAATATGGGCCCAAACATGTATGAGTGAGACTGTTTTCCCCAAGAAATATGTGTGTATTATGTGTAATGAAGCAGTCAAAATGTGTACAGTTTACCATAAACAGAGTTTTGTCACTGCAGCTCCAAGCAGACAACAGCTCCAGAGGGAGTGAGATGCATGTAAGAGAAAGTATCATGCAATGTATGAGGAACAAAGAGGAGAAAGCTGTGGTGGGAAAGAGGAGACAATAAGGTTTTGTGGAAGAGGAGGTAGATGATTATTGCTAAGAAACCTACAAGCAGTACTGTACGTGGCTGGTTTGAAACTGGTATAGACAAAACCAAAGCACCTATTCAGAATATGAAAGTTAACCATTAGAAATTATTACATCTTTGCTGCCAAATATTTGATAGTACGTGAGACTAAACAACTAGAAACAGTTAGCGTAAAAATACCATTAGCATAAGTTAAGAACACAAAGAAGTTTCACAGAGTTACATGTAAAAGGCTTTCCCTCAATAAAAACTTGGTACTCAAGAATTAATGATGGGAAAAAATTAACACAAATATTTGACAGTTATAGAAGTCCCAGTAATACTGGTGTAAACAAGCTTTAAATGTTTTCGGTGTTGATGAAGAAAAAATCCAGTGTGATCCTTGATTCGAAGGTGAGATTAAATTTATGCTTACTTTTAAATACAAGTTTCTCACCCTGAACATAACCAGTGTCATGGATTTTCAATGTTTTTTCTATTAAAGTCAAACATATACTGTCTTCTGTGATTTGTGTTGCCACTTGACTCCACTAGTTAGAAATAACTTGAAATAAAGATATATTTTCTCAATCAGCAAGTACAACATATAGAACCAATGTTTTGAAATGTGCATCTTCATAATTAAACTATTTTTATGATACAACAAGATATTTACTTTGTATTGTAGGGATTTCTAACACCTGTAGGCGTGTTATTACCATATTAACCTAATCAACATATCATTTTGCTCAACTTAAGAAAAATGTCTCTGTACAACTATTTTGCCTAGAATATTTAAATTTACTGTTACTAGCTATGAAGACAGAGGATGGTGTCGTACACATTAGTATGATAGAATTAAAGATTTTCATGCTTTGGAGTGCAGCATTAATGTATAGTCACTGAAACCACTAGGAACTTCCTGATAAAATTTTCTTAGCAGACACGGGCTAATAAAACCATGTACTTTAATAACTTACAATTTAAAGAGTAGAAATGTACCACAAAAGTGACTAGCATAGACACTTTGCAGGGTTATACAAAATGAGATTCTGAAAAATCTTAGCATGGATCTAAATTCTTTTACTGGAATGTTCAAATGAGCCACAAAGTCATAAAGCTAGCCTGTGAAGTATATGTAAAAGGATCACAGTCTTTGTGTTCAGCTGTATGTTGTAACCATTAAAAAATTTTAAAAATTAACCATTAAAAATACTGGGTTTCAAATATAGTTATCTTAGTCAAGGAAACTGAGGATGATTTTCGTAATAAGTGGATGTCCCCTCTATGACAAAATGGTTTAAAAGTTACTTTTTCAAGTAACATGCATTACATCATAAGAGGAGAATAAAAGAGGGAAAAATGTCAGAGCTGGCCCATCAGTCTAATCTTGTTGAACTAAAAAAACTAATTACATCAAGCTAATTGTACTGAACAGAACAAGCAGGACTAAAAGGTTTTCAAAAGGCTATTTTTTGCAAAGACGAACTATAGAAAGACAACCCCTAAGTTTCATTCTTCTCCTTCTTACCCTGAAAGTCTGTGTGAATCTCACATTTGCAGTTATAACTGAGAAAAGGAAGTGAATTCTAGGAGAAACATTTCACTTTCCTATAAAGCACAAGGGCTATGTTTTATTTCTGAAAACTGGAGTTAAATTAGTCATTTGAGATGCTGCAATTTTTACATAATGAACAATTAATTAGCATAATTACAAAGGCAGAGCTTGGGAAAATAAAAATTGCCATCTCATATCATGTTGATGATACATCTAATTCAGTATTGTACCTCTGACAGTAGACAGTGTTTTGGATGTGACTGAAGGAAGTGCAGGACAGTGCTTATGGGATTACTGGTTACAGCTGCATGGATACTCCAGCTCTGCTGGAAGTTATTCCCCTGAAGTGAAACAGTTCTGAACTCTGATCTCCTCTCTCACCCCTCCAAGCTAATGCAATTGCTGATGTTTTCATCTTTGAAAAGATTTACAGTCCTTGATTTTGATCCCAATAAGCCCCTAGACACAGTGTTCACTAGTGTTAATGAATTAGATCCACAAGCTGGTTTCATACTTATGTAAGAAGACACTTCCTCTTCCCTGCTTTAAAGGTGTAGACTTCCACTTCCCCAGTGTACCCTTTTCTTGACTTATAATGGCATTTAGAAGAAGCAGCCAATTTAGGGCTTGTCTGACTGAGTACCAGACTTAAGTGATACAAAACAGATTCTTTCTTTCTCATCCATGATCCCTTTCCCTATTTCCACAAACAGTTCAAGGGGACACCCCCAAAAAAAAGCATCTGCATTAGGGATTGGCCACAAGTCATCCTTGGGCACACATGCATTTGCACCTTCTAGAAGGAGTAAAATGAATATTTACAATTCCTACACCTTAAACCGGTGGAAAAATTCTCTTCAACCAGAGAAGCAATGCAGCTAAAGCGTCACCAGTGGTGTTGCAACAGATTGTCCTGGTTTCAGCTGGGATAGAGTTAGTGTTCTTCCTAGTAGCTGGTATAGTGCTGTGTTTTGGATTTAGGATGAGAATAATGTTGATAACAGACTGATGTTTTGGTGTTGCTAAGTAGTGCTTACACCAGTCAAGGACTTTTCAGCTTCCTGTGCTCTGCCAGGTGCACAAGAAGCTGGGAGGGGGCACAGCCAGGACAGCTGACCCAGACTGGCCCAAGGGCTATTCCATACCGTATGGCATCATGCTCAGTATATAAACTGGGTGAAGTTGGCCAGGAGCAGCGATTGCTTCTCGGAGACGCACTCGGCATCAGTCAGCAGGTGTTGAGCAATTGCATTGTGCATCACTTGTTCTGTATATTCTATTATTATTATTATTATTATTATTATTATTATTATTATTATTATTATTATTATTATTATTATTTTCTCTTCCTCTGCTGTCCTATTAAACTGTCTTTAACCCAACCCATGGGTTTTACTTTTTTTTTCCGATTCTCTCCTCTATCCCACTGCAGGGCAGGGTGGGTTAGCGAGTCGCTGTGAGGGACTTAGTTGCTGACTGGGGTTAAACCACAATACAGATGTACATTTCATTTGGTTCCCAAGTTGCTTCATGTTTGTTTAACAGAAGCAAGTCAGGTCGCTGTGGATGGAGGGTAAGAATCTCTGTCTTGGGTAGCTTGTTCAGTGAAGAGAAGCTTGCAGAGGTCTTAATGCATGACAAAGAGGGGAATCAAAGCTTAGAGCTTGGAACCTACAACTTGTTCAGGAAATGGAGACTTCTGGGAAAGAAACTGAGTCAGGAATCACACTGTATAAGGGGCAGCTTCTGAAGGAATCAGAATTTGCTACAGCTCAGGAATTGACTAAGTTTATTGGAAACCAAACAATAGCAAAATGAGAGTTGACAGGTGGAAGTTGCATATAAATCTTTATGTTATGACTTTCCCAAGTATTTAGATTTTTCTTCATTTAAAAGTTGGTGGCATTAATTTATAATTTTGTTAAAATGTAGCGCTTTTTTTTCTATTTAAAAACCTCTCAGCTCACTGACTGAATGTCATTGTGTGTTATAACAGGAGAAGGTGTAGGAACATCTACTTGAAAGTCCTGAATGGTTTGACATCCCACCACAGGTGCAAAAAACAAATTAAACTACATTCTTTTTTTCTTACATCCAACAGATTTACTGGATGACCCTACAAAGCAGTATCAGCATAAATCCATTTCTCCATCTTCTAAAACAGCTGTTGTATGCTGTCTTCTTGTCATGGGTGAGATTCTGTGTCTTTGAGCAAAGAAATTATGTGAGTGAAAAGTTTGAGCTTTACTTTTCTTTCTGTTTTTGCCCTCAAAGTCAGGATGGAAATGGACAGACATCCCAGGAGTGGTCTTCACTTCTGCTGACTAATGGTGATTGACATAGCACTTCAGTGACGTGTACAAGAAGTTCACTTTGCTATTTATCTCCGTATCTTAATTGCTTTCTTCTTGTAAAAGCTAGTGTTTTCAAAACTTTTTTTTTTATTTAAATCTACCAAACAGCTGAAAGAGGTTGGTTTTTTTTTTGCATTGTTATAGCAAATATCCCCAAACAATGATGAAGTACGAACTTTTGAAAAGCAAGCCATGGCTTTTGTCTAGCACCTACTGAAGTCAAAGTTAAGTAGTCTAAATCACTTAAGTGGGACAGAATTCAAGTGTAGGTATTCAATATGAGAACAAATGCTGAAATTATGTCATCTGTATTTTGAAAATTGTAAAGTTCAGGGGGTTTTTTGGTAATATACATTAGCATTACTTCCTTGTAGTACTTGCATCTGAAAAGACATCTGAAAAGACAGGATTCAGTTCAAGAGGATTTAAATCAATTCCCCTTCATTTTACCTCTGAAGAGATACATTAACTTGAAAAAGAAAGTACTTATCAAAACTAACGGTACTGATCAGGGCTAATCAGGTGTTATTTCTAAAGTTTTTAAAAAGCAAAGTGGTATCAAAAGCAGAGTAGAGAAAGTGTATAAATAATGTGGACTATTTAAATAAATCTAATAACTTTTTTTTTTAATTAAATTCAGTTGTTCTCTGGCAGCCTACAGTCTGATCTATCATAAATGTACAAACATTTATTTTCAGAACAGGAATTTACTGGTAACTAGTATCTTACCAATTCTTACAGACATAAATCGTAGAAACAGGTAAGCAAAGATGCACTTAGAAAACTCCTCTGGCTGTTTTCAGAATTTTTGAAAACAAAACCTAGTAAATTTAAAGCATTGTAAATTTCTTCACTTTGGCTAAAAGAAAAGTGAAAAAAAAAACCTGTTGAAGTTTCTTTTATGCACATATGAGGTATTTGTAAACCAAGAAAAATCAATGTTGCACCATAATGACCTAGTGTATGAAAAATGCAATAGAAAGTTTAGCTATGGCTGTTTATTTTCCTAAAGACAAAACCATCATCACTCACAGTGGGTTTCCTTTTCTGCTTGTTTGTGTGTTTTCTTTTGAGAGTGAAGAACACACTGAAGGTTTCCTGCAATCCTGTTAACACACTATATTCCTCTTGCACATTAATTTATCTTTGTAGCATTCCTGACATGTCTTGATCAGAGATTGCAAGCCACACCAAATTTTATACCCCAAAGCACACATATACATTCTTAAACTATTTATCACCTAGGTAGTTCTTCAGATCCTGTTTCATATACCTGAATGCATTTCAGAGTTTCACATTTAGACTGAGAACATAGTTTTAAATACAAATGAATAAATAAACAAACACAGATTTTTAAAGAGAATTACTTTCTTAAAAGTCACTTGGGGATACAGCATCAGAGTTGGGCATGAAATCCAAGGCAGCTAAGTCCCAGGCAGATACATTAACTGTAAGACACACCTGCCGGAGAAAAAAATTTGCTGACAAATGTTAGCTCTATTATAATACCCTTACCTGACTTAACTTGAGATTACATCATCAGAGGTTAGAGGGAAATGCATATATTTTATTTTATAAAATAATGAAAGTATTAGTACTCAGGAGTAATAGAATTTACTGAGTTTTAAAAGTCAGTAGCTCAAACCTGGGAACCAATCCAAAGAACATTAAAAAAAAGTCAGGAAAGAAAATCATGCTTTAATACATAATCCCCATATAAACAGTTCCACAGACAGCTGAGCAGAAAACTAATAAGAAACCATAGATTTTTATGTGTGGCACAAATCCAACAATGGATGGATTGTTTTCGGGTTTGTTTCTTGTTGTGTATAAAAAGTATGTAAGTGTCAAACTTAAAAAGGAACAGAAAACTGGTCATGCTGTTAAGGTACCGGTCCATCAGGGTGAAGTGAGTATTTCGCTGAACTCGAGAGGAATTTTTACTACATACCTTTATCTGCGCATATTGCATTTCACTGAATCTGAGGGAATTTTTACAGGTACCTTTATTAGGCCTATTTTTTGATTGTGTGTGTGTGTGAATCGATTCAAATATTGTAGTAAACCCCATTTAATCACTTTGCAGATGCTAGATTAACCAATGATTAGATACTGCTAAATTCTTGTGATTCTCTCCTTACTGTGAACAAACATTAAACTGCTGCTAAACATGTATAATCCTTAGACATAAACCATTGACCAAGTCTGAGACTAGGACTGGATCAAGCCACATCTAGGTTCCTCTCTGAGAAGAAGCTTAGGAAGCAAAAGGGTCCAGTCTGAACCTTGTGACTCAACGGGAGGGCCTCCTTCACCACCACCACCACCCCTTTTATATTTTCTTTTATCTCAACTTTCCCTTTTCTCTCTTTCTCTCTTTATATATATATATATATATACACACACACTTATATATACATATATATATACTTATATATACTCATTTCATTCATTTAATAAGTAATAGAGTGAACCTTGCCATTGAACTTTGTTAAGTCACCCTTTTATAAATTCCTATTAAAATCACTTTCACAAATATCCTTGGCAGTGATTACTTAAGCAACTTAACCACTCCTTTGTGACACTGGGCTGATATCCTGTGTTTAAAATTGTGCAGCAGAAGAGTGCTTTGGAAAACAGACCTGTTAACCCTTTCTCAGAAAACTTGCCCACCCTCCAACAATTTGAGTTTCAAGAACTTCCCTGACATTGAATATTTATCAGCACTAAATTTTCTGTTCTTGCCATAAGAATAGATCTGCTACCATATATACATGAAGTATTTCTGACACAATTGCTTGTGAATAATACAGTGTCCTGATATTTTCTCCACTTCCAAATGAAATACTTTTAAAACTGTGTACAAGTTCATGCAAATAACCTTGGAAGTGTTTTCATCATATGAAAGAAACTAAGACTAATGTAGAAAACTGCATATCTGTTTTCCTGTTCACATGCTTTAGATGTGATAGCTATAAACAACAAAGGTCCAATGAGGAAATAGAAACATACCTTCAAATAGGAAGAATGCAGGGTGAATCTTTGTTTCAGTGTCAGACTTGGTCTGATCTATATAGGATCAAAATCAACTTGGTCTGATCTATATAGGATCAAACCCAGTGATATTTCAGTGGAATTATGTCAATTTATGCTACAGAAGAATCTGATCCATAGACAGCAAAACCTTGTACCAGGTTATATGCTGTTGTGAACAGAACTTTGAAGCTCATATCCTGAAAAGCCTTCTTAACTTGAAGTTTTGGGGATTTCAAAACATTTTAACAAGAAAAAATCGTTTTTTTATATCCTGTGGACTTTTCCTCAGCAAACTGAAGATTTTCACAAGAATATATCAGTTAGCTTCCTGGAATTTTTGCAGTTCCCTGACACCCCTGCCCCAGCTTTCTCCTTCTTTTGTTAGAAGGTCTCATTTTTCTCTGTCCTATAATGGTTCACTTAACACAGCAAAAAGAAGTAGATTTTCTAACTTTAAAAAAAAAAAAATTGATACTTTTGAAGGTATGATCTGTAACTAAACACTTTTTTTTTACCTCTGTGTCATTAGAATTTCTAAGAATAACTAAGGACCCAGTGCGGGATGATCAAACAGCAAACCCTACTTTGAGTGGCAGACCATCACACTACAACTGTTTGATGGTTTGCTGTAATTTCATTTTGCAACACAAAAGGCTCTAAAACTTCCAAATGTGAGTACAACTGACTGACCCTGACAGTACCAATGAGAAAGCTTTATCCCACATCTGCAAGGGTGATGTTGCTACTGAGTTCATTTCTTAAGCCTCAATTCATTTGGCAAGAAGTATTAAAAGATGACAAAAAAAAAAAAAGACTGAAGAAAAAACTTATTTAAAAAAATTAGATTATTTTTTTACATAGCAAATGGTTAAAGTAGCGTAGAAAGAATCATGCACAGGAAATTCCAGCATTGGGGAGCTGAATTTATTTAAAACTTCAGGTCCTTCTGTAAGAAAACATTAGCTGAAAACAAGCCAGGAATGAACAGGACAAGTGTCATGGTCAGGAATTCCACAAAATATCTTGCATCTGGCAGAATTCTGAAACCAAACTGGTAATTTACTGTGGATCTAAGGTACCTTTATCAGTGAAAGAAAAGCATGAGAACACATGTGGGCAGGTGTAAAAAAAGAAAACTACGGTAGCACCCTGTTGCATAGAACAGCTAAATAAGAAGCTGCACATTGACCTTACACAATGATCATCAAAGAAAACAAGCATTATTATAACCAGACCTGTGACAATGGTACATAGTATAATTCAGCAGTCTTTTAGGAAAGTGGCAGTAAAGCAAATTATCCATGGTCCTGGGATGTTAAATGTCATCACTGGATTGAGCTGGTAGGATCATCAAAAACACAAAGTGATTAGGATATAATTCATGAGAGGCTGAGTTGTTTACACCACAGCTGGGTTTACCCCATGGGTGGAACAAACTGCAGGTCTGGTACAGCTTTCATAGCTTTAAACTATAGCCAGTAATTGCTATAATTGGTAATTGCAAGCATTTTCTTTCAAAGAGAGTTAGTCAAAGGTCTGTGGTGGAATAAAAAATATTTACAGAATTTATGAGTGAGAGAAAAAGTTATGAAAGAAGTTGTGACATAGGTCAGTTCTGGAAAAGTGACGACTTGGTCTAGTGAAATGAAATTGAATGGGAGGTACTGAATATGAAGTACCACTGGTTGAAAAGCTGAAATGTTTTCATAACAGTGGAGAAAACCTAAAATTATCAGCCCCATCACCCTCAGTCCCTTTGATATTCCTAATTCAATCCAAAATCTTTTAATGCAGTTAGCTTTATATGTCAATCATTGCCATTCTTGGGGTAGATCTTGGTAGTTAATCAATGCGTAACACAAAGGCAGCACTTACACAACTTAATTTTTAAAGTTCTGCTGCTTGTGTATATGTGCAAGCCAGATTTCAATACCTGTAGAAACGTTATATGAATCTCTTGTTCTATGATCTAATTTTCTTTAAGTAGAAATGCTTATCTACAGGTGTGTGACTTATTTAATTCTTTAGATTTCCAGTGCAAAAATAGATAGGACAGAAAAAATGTATATAAGCCAGGCACGGACATGTGGGCTAAGATTTGCAAGTAGGGAATTTTCTTCATGGCATTTGTGGTTGCTTCAGTAGTAGGACTTATACAGAAATGGAAAAACAGCAAATTACACATATCTAGGGGATATTTAGTCTCTGTGTCACCCCCCTACTGGAGGATCAATTGTAAATTCCTGTTCTGTTAATGTTTAGTTTACAGTCAGGGATAACACATATTGTATGTGGAGCCTCTTCTCATATTCTAGGCAAAGGATTGTTATGAAAATGAAGTTATGCTAAATCAAAGGGAAGTGTCCTATGGGACGCTTTCATGCAACAAAATTAGAGACTTGGAAAGTCTGGAGAACACCTAACGAAGATATTATGTATTCTAGTCATTTGAAAACAGTGCAACGTGTACAGCCCCAAAGGCAATCTGTCAATACAGAATAAAAAGCAGTGAGATCTGAACTGAGTCATCCATTTTAATCAACACCATTCAGGATCACATGTACCACTTCTCCAAGTGTTATTCTGCCTTATCAGTTGAATACTTAATGCATGTATGATCCTCAACTAGACAAAAATAGCTGTGTCTTACAGAAAAGGCATAAGCATAGAAATTAAAGACATGACCTGTTAGTTTAAATGTGAATAAAGCTGAAGAATGTGATAAAAACAAACATTTTTCACTTAAATTTACTTATTCACCAGAGTTTCCTTAAAGGAAAGGAGAGGGTGCCTCACAGTATACCCAGCCTCAGGACTCCAACTTTTAAGGCCTTTTCATGTTCCTCATGATGAGGAACTGAATTCCTCATCAAAATGAATGAACAGGTATGTGTTACATGGATATGATATCACCAGCTTGCTGTATGGTTTAGCACTTGTTTTGACAAGATACGTGTTAAATGAATTTACTATGCACTTCTGATTGAAGGAGAGCGGGTGAGGCAACCAAACTGTCTTACTGAAGATACTTTAGAGCTAAAACAATCTCAGCAGCTTCAGGCTGTTGTTTTATTTGAAAATAAACCTTCAAATAAAAATAAATTCCCAGAGATTATTCATAAAGACACAAAATCACAGAACTGCTGAGAGTGGAAGGCACCTCTGGAGGTTATCTAGTCCAATCCCCCTGCTCAACCAAGGGCATCTAGACCAGGTTTCTTGGGGCTATGCCCAGTCAGTTTCTGAATATCTTGAAGGATGAAGACTTCACAGCCTCTCTGGGAAACCTCTTCCAGTGTTCAAACACCTCACAGTAAAAAACTTCTTTTTCTTATGCCTCAGTGGAATTTCTTCTATTTTAGTTTGTGCCCATTACCTCTTGTCCTGCCACTGAGCACCACTCAGAAAACGCTGTCTCCATCTTCTTTGCACGATCCCATCAGGTATTTATAAGATCCCCGGAGTCTTCTCTTCTCCAGGCTGAACAATCCCAGCTTTCAACCTTTCCTCATAAGAGAGATGCTCTCGTCCCTTCACCATCTTTGTGTCCCTTCACTGGACTCACTTCTGTAAGTTCATGTCTTTCTTGTACAGGAGAGCCCAGAACTGGGCCCAGCATTCCAGATGTGTCTCACCAGGGCTGAGTAGGAAAGGATTGTCTCTCTTGACCTGCTGGTGACACTCCTCCTAGTGTAGCTCAAAGAGCTGTTGGTCATCTCTGCTGCAATGGTGCGTTGCTGTCCACCAGGACACCCAGGTCCTTCTCTGCAGAGCTGCTTTCCAGATGATCAACCCGCAGCATGTACTGGTCCCTAGAGCCTTTCCTCTCCTACGGCAGGAATTGATATTTCCCTGTATTGAGTTTTATGAGGTTCCTGTCAGCCTGTTTCTCCAGTTTGTTGAGGTCCCTCTGAATGACAGCAGAAACATTTGTTGTGTCAACCACTCCTCCCAGCTTTGTGCCTGTGCTGTCTTGGCTGGGAGAGAGTTAATTTTCTTCATAGTATCTTGTATGGGGCTATGTTTTGGATTTGTGCTGAAAACAGTGTTGATAATACAAGGATATTTTCATTATTGCTGAGCAGTGCTTACATAGAGTCAAGACCTTTTCTGCTTCTCACACCACCCCACCAACGAGTAGGCTGGGGAAGGGGAAGAAGCTGGGAGGGAACACAGCTGGGACAGCTGACCCCAGCTGACCAAAAGGCTATTCCATACCGTATGACATCCTGCTCAGTGTATAAAGCTGGGGGAAGAAGAAGGAAGGGGGGGACATTGGGAGTAATGATATTTTGTCTTCCCAAGTAACCATTATGCATGATGGAGCCCCACTTTCCTGGACATGGCTGAACACCTGCCTGCCAATGAGAAGCAGTGAATTAATTCCTTTGCTTTGCTTGCATGTGTGACTTTTGCTTTACTTATTAAAGTGTCTTTATCTCAACCCACAAGTTTTCTCACTTTTACTCTTCTGATTCTCCCCTCCATCCCACTGCGAGGGGAGTAAGCAAGTGGCTGTGTGGTACTTAGTTGCTGGCTGGGGTTAAACCATGACAGTGTCATATGCAAGCTTGTCGAGGGTGCACTCCACCCCATCATCCAGATCATTAATGAAGATGTTAAACTGTATCGGACCCAGTATCCACCCCTGGGGCACAACACTAAAGAAGCTTTCATACTACTCATCACAATCATTTGAGCACATTAGTTCTGTCAGTTTGTAGGCCTCCTCACTGTCTCCTTATTTGCCACCTACTTGAGTGATTTGTCTTTGGGGATGTTCAAGATACAGCCTTGAAATCTTTGAAAAGACAAGGTAAATAATATCCACTATTCTCTGCTCATCTGTGAAGCCAGTATCTCATCATAGAGAGCTACCAGGCATGGTTTCATCCTCATAAATCCATGTTGACTACTCCCTATCACCTTCTTGTCCTTAATGTGCTTGGAAATGACTTCCAGGTTTATTTGCTCCATTACTTGCACCACAGTTGAGGTGAGGTTGTAATTTCCCAGGTACCTCTTGACCTTCTTGAAGATAAAAGTGACATTTGCTCTCTTTCACTCTTGAGTAACCTCTCCCAGTCTCCATGAACTTACACAGATAATTGAGAGTGGCCTCGTGATGGTTTCAGCCAGCTCCTTCAGCACTCATGACTGCAATCTGACCAGTCCCATGGGCTTATGTATCTCCAGTTTGTTTAAGTGTTCCCTAACTTGATCCTTAAACTGCAGATGGGCTTTGACTTTCATAATACTGTCTGTACACATGGGAACAGGCCCTAAACTTACAAGAGGCAAAAATTGGAACCTTAATGAATTATTTCAGAATACTTTAAATCTTTCAAAAGATCTTGTAGCAGGGGAAGTTGTAAAATATGGCAGACCTGTCAATTCTAGGTATATGAATCTGTAGGAAAGATAAAATCATGCAGAATAATATTTTTGCACTATTTAGTTAACATGATAGCACTACTCACACATAACCTCACCACTAGTAAATATAAAGTGTCTTTCAGAAACAGGAAATCTTATGAATAGGATTACAAAATATTTCAGTGTTATTTTAATGTCTTTCCCTGAAGTCTACGACACAGCTAACATCAATGACACCAGAATTAGGACAACAAAGAAAACTTTTGAAATATTTTTGCTTACCATCATGTTTTCTTTTTCTCTTGCATACCCTAAAACAAATAAATGAGGCAGCCACAAAATTAGACTGTTTTCTTCTTTCTCTTCTGTGTCCTCATTCTTTTAAAAATTGTAAACATGTCTACAAAGTAAGAAATATAATTCTCGTTAAGGCTGTTCCAATGCCAATATGAAACTAATCAGCTACACCAACAGAGTGAGAAACAAAAATGAAATTTCTTCCAAAAATGTGATCTTTGAAAAAACCCAGGAGATGTATTGGGTGGACATTACTCTCCTTATGAGCTCCATAATCTTTTATTTCCTATCATTTCAGCTGATTACACAAAATTAATCTAATTTTCCTGAAGTTGCAAATCCCTTACATGATAACCTACTTAATAAAACGCTAATGAATTCTTTTATTGTGGTTCTGCTGTTACTTAATTTTCTGCAGATCAGAAGTCTCTGTAGTCCTCTGTAAATCAACTGTTACTTTCAATATTTACAATCAGATCCCTATAAGCCAAGAACAGCCTTTGAATTTGCCCCCCCGCACACACACATTGGGCTTTTTTTAGTGTGTGATGTCACAGTATGTGTAAATGTAGTGGAAGTAAACTGAAATATATGGGCAAGGCTGAAGTGCAAGTGTTTAGTGAGTGCAGCCTTTCTTCTGAAGGAGAGTGAGACAGGCATTACCAGAAGGATTTGCTGAATTTATTTCCTGGTCACAGGGCTTTCTCATTAGCAGGGAGGGCAGCACCAGCATTTGTTAGGGAAAAGATGTGCAGAGCCTGGCAATAATTGGTCTGCTTCAAAAGCCTGGTGTGCTGAGGGTTGTCTGCCTCTCTATTGGAAGCATGTTTCTTACCGTTTTGGGGAACAGAAACTTCACATTTACTGCACAAAAACACACTGGTTAGCTGTCACTCTTCAGTACTCACTTTCAGTGATGGAGCAAGACCAAAATTACTTAGGTAAACAGGAACACTGGACAATATTCTCCTACAATGTTTCATACATAAATTTGCCTACTAACTGTTCAGAAACGCAGACTCCTGTCAAATACTCTGTTTTCTTTTTGTCTCTCCATTTGGGACCCTGCATTGTCCTATCACAAAATGTTATTCAGCATCATGTTTCACACGAAGGCCTTCAGTGTTTAAAGTGTGTAATACCCAAACTATGCTCATCTCTATTTTGTTTTAAAGAAGAAACAACATGCTCGCAAGTATCAATGTATCTCCTCCCTGCCTACACAAATGAAGGTGTCAAGAGGTGCAGATATATTAGTTAGTATAAGTATCTCTTGGACGGTTTCTAAATAATCAGTTATATCTATTTAATAAATTATTCACCTTTCCCTCTAGCAGGTTGATTCCATGGGCTGGTTCACATGGTAAAAATCCATTATTTCAAACCGTAACTTTAGACCTTCAACTATTTCTTTTAAGGCTTTTGGATTAAGCTTCTACATTTTCTCTTTTAGGCATCCTGATCAACAATGTGCATAACATCAGCAGTAGATATGCACGAACTTCAGCTTTACAAATTTTCTTTCATGCAAATCAAATACATTTGGTACCAGAATTTTCAGAGATAGATGTTCAAGTGGTATTAAATCATTATAATTCCATCACAGTAAAAGTAGCTACAGTGATTTACAGCAGTTAAGGCTCTGGATATAAATAACAGACAGCTCATTCTTCAGATCTAGTGTTACATTAATATAAATTTAATACCTCCTTTGAAATAAAAAATTATAACTTAAAACATACATATGTTAAAAGATAATCAAGTCCCTTAATTTACATCATTGCTGATCAGTGTTCTCTTGAATCTTCTGGGAAGAGGGAAGGAGATGATCAAGATCTCTCTCTTTCTCTGTCATTTAATTTGTTCTACTTTACAGAAAATAATTAAATATTGACTGGCTTGGGTTGCAGTCACTTAACTGTGGTGGAAGATGTTGTCTCTGTGTATATTCTTTCATTGACAAAAAGTCCTAGCAGTAGAAAGAGATCATTATTCATAGAAAAGTCAACAAGTTGTTGATGAATGCACTAAGTTCAGACAATAAAGAAGGGACTTAAATTTTAATCTCTGTGTTATGGGTGCTTTCCTGGGGGAATGTCTGCTAGCTTCTTACTTACACAACCAAGAACGATCAGCTCCACCAAAGCAAACCCAACTCGTGTAAAAAAAAAGACTAGGCTCCTAATAACTGACTGTGCAGAACAGAATGGTAGACTTGAGGACATAATGGCCATTTATTTCAATAAACAATAAAATCTACAGTATCAGCCTGAAATTCTAAACTGAGAAGATATATGAGTTTACATCCATCCCTATGTGGAATGACACTTAAGCACATGCAGAGTATTTCAATATAGTTCACAGAACTATACTTTCCTAAATCTGAGACTGCAGAGTCAGGTTTTTCAAGTTATCATTATAAAACTGAAATATTAAATAAGATTTTTTATAAAAACCTATAAAGAAGTAATTTTGGACAGAAATGTGGCATCATGACTCTCTTTCTGGTCCATCATGGTATGTATGATCTCCTGAATTGTTTGTGTTTTTTCAATGCATAAAGAGCAATCAGATGTGATAGATTTATTTGGGACTAGAGGAAGGAGTAAAAATGGAAATGGAAGAAGAAAACTCATCCCTGAAAGAGATCATAGAAAGAAATTCTGCTGTAATATGTTCCCTCTACTGTCTGACATAATTGCCTCTGCTTATGCAATCAGACCCCAGACACCTCAAAAATCAGAATGGCACACAAAACAATTATTTTTATATCGCAGAATTGTTTTGTTAGACTCTTCCTATTACATTCCAGGCTTCAAGATTTTTATGACCGGTGGCAAAACACTTTCTGCAGAGAGGACAAATACCTGACATTTGCTGGTTTTAGCAGAATGTCAGATCAGCAATCATCAGCAACCAACAAAAGACTTGTTTTAGGATTGCTCCTGAAACAGGTCATGAGAAAATTTTAATCATTGTATATTCCCCCACACCATTTTTTTAAGCAGAAACTGAGGCCTAATTGCCTATTCTGTTTATATGGTATTTCTAAATTCTGAAATAAAAGAACAGATTTATTTCATTAAGTTTTTGACCTGTATTGCTTAGACTTGTCTATAAACCCTTTAAGCTGAATTCTGAATCTTAACTCTGCACAAGTATCTTCCTTTGCCACTTCTTCGGTTTTCACACAGAGGTCTTTGGAAGGAATTTTCAGGAGATCAGGATGCAAAGTCATGTATCTGGGAGATGCTCGTTGCTCCTGTCAGAGGTCCAGACATATTTCCAGGAAAAACTCACACTATTCCTGGCTGCCTCTCACATGTTAGTAGATATTGAAGTATTACCAACTACCAAACTAAGTCTCAAAGATACTGCACTGTCTTGGCAAACATACTGGAACGGAGTATTTCTTACTAAAACTATTTTTATACTATCCTTTCATTAAAATGAACCTTTAAGGCCATACTTCAGAAGAATATATATTTCAGTCTTCAAATCCTCAATAACATTTTGCTAGGAACTATATTATCTCTCTGATTTACAAGGTAAATACCTAATTTATATTACCAAGTATTAGCAAACTAGGGGACATTGGTCTCTCCCTGTCCCCCTCTGTATTTTAGCTCTCCAGATGTCTAGTTCATTATCTACGAGAAACAAAAAGTTATTGTTCATTGAAGTCGAGCAAAAATGGAGTGCAATTTTAATAAGATTTAAACTAGATACACTAGAATTTTCTCTCACACTGCTATTTTTAATTGCAAAACACTTCTTCCATCCAGCAGTTCTGCAACCAAGGCTTTTAAAAAGATTTCCAGAACACAAAACAAATATATACTATTATTATACGGTTTCTTAGAAAGTTCAAATAATTCCTGCTTTGATGTATGTTTCCAATTAAGCTTGGAAAATACACAGCTTTATTTCAAATAGTTCTAGCTTTCATTGTAAAAAACACCCAGCAAAAAAAAGAAAAAACAGAGGTAAATCAGGTCTCCCTTTCTTAGGTGACAAATGATCACAAAGTGTCATTTAGATACAAAGCACAATATCACGCAAGCACAGTAACTGGAAGGCATTTTTCAAATTGTGCAATTATGAACTCACATTATAGAGCATATACTATCATTATAACTGGAAAAGTATCAGAGTGTGTTTGTTGTCTCCCTGAAACTAAATTGCACCAGTTGGAAGCTGAGCTGCATATTACATAATGAAGATAAAGACTACAATTGAAGAGACTTTTTTGGAATTACAGCAATCTTATAATTGATTTTTAATGAATGTTTACAACTTGACCAAATAAAAAATTGTAGAACAGGTGTTTATAGGAGCCAATTAATCAACTGTTTCTTATTTTGGTTTCTTTTGTACTTTTCTAGACATCACTTTTTTTGAAAAAAATGTTAACACTTTAGTAAGCTGAGCTTCCTCTTAAAATTGAATCCATTAAATACCACTGAAATTAGAGAGGATTACCATTGAGTGAAACATGGAATGATTTATAAAACAGAAGCTAACACGCCAAGATAATGAATTAGAAAATATTTTCTTTCTTTCTTTCTGTCTTCTGAAAGCCGTTCCTCAAACTTTTTTTTTATTTTATTTTATCTGATTCAGGAAATTAATCTCCAGCAACAGTCTTATTAACCCTGTTGGAAAGAAAGCAAATCTTCTGCACTGTAGAAGACCATTGTAATCCCCGATGATTTCTGTATGATCAAATGTTTTTCCTCAAATTTGCAAATACTATTAAAAGTTACTGCAGCATTTTTTGGTTAGCATTTCAAATACAGAAATCTCTATAGTGTCTACCCATCACTGAGGACCTACTACTGACGATACCATAAAAAATGTTTTGTTTCAAATTAAAAACCATGATTTTCATGAAAACCAGCCTATGAAGAAACTTTCAAAACAAGTTACTTCCCTTCAAAATTCTGTTTTTTTCTCAAATGATTTTTGCCAAACTGATGTAGTTTCATTACTACACTGAACTAAAAAAAAAAAAAGAAGCTAAAATAGTGTTTCAGTAGGTGCTAAGTATTAGCTGCCTGTTATCATTTTTAAAGTAAAATAAAGCACAAGTGCTTCAAGGCCCATACTGTGTCATAGCATGTTGGAGTTAGCACTGTGAGATGTACCAGGAAATACTATGCAATAGCATACAATCATACACTTCCAAAATATTACTTTTTCTCTAGAACTTTTGATTTTTTTTTACAGAAATTCAAATATTTAGAAATAATTTAAATTATATAAAATGTGAGCTTTCACCTATGACTTTAACAAAATGTGTGGTTTTAAACTGATGAAAAAACAGTCTCATTTAGGATTTTAATTTATATAGGTCAAATCAACAGAAGTTCCAATATACCAGTGTAAAACTCTAAAGCAGAAATCAAACATCTGAAGTTTTAATACATAAGGGAATTTTAGATGCAGCATATTTTATCTTGATGAATTTTCTCTTTTACAGGAGATGTTGGCAGAGCTTTGTTTCATTTGCTTCAATATCCTTGAAATACAGAAGATGGGGTGAAAACTAAAGAAATTATTTTGAAGCCAAAAGAAATTACTTTAAAACATTTTTTTGCTCCAATAATAATTTTTATTTTCTTTGTCTTTCCTAACAAAAAGCACATTTTCCAGCTGTTTTGCTGCCCTTAGTGTATGTACATCACCTTTAGAAAGTCACTCATGCTTAATGTGGCATGGAACAGAGAAAGCATAGTGAGAAAACATATAAATAAAGAACAGCTAAAAGTTTTTAATCTTTCAACTAGCGGTACAATGTCAGTGCCCTAACAATTTTCACAAAAACTACGTTTTTTACAAAATCTCCTTTTTACAGTGACATATATTTCAGAGTACTTGTTGTTTATATAATGTAGTAATCGCTCCCTTATTTAACATCTTTTCAGTTACAGCGTTCAATCTTAATTGTGTCCTGCATTGTCAGAGCAGCATCTACCTGATAATGCACAACTACGTTTGTAAAACTTGCATTCAGGCAATGGGTAATTCAGGTACACATTCCACAGTCGTAAAGAGGCTTTCTCACTTATTTTTCCCTGGTCTCGAACGTGTAAAGGTGAAGCAGAACCGGAAGACAAAGATATAGATCTTGCAAGAGAATTATCATTTGCTTTTTGACATTAATTCTCATAGGCTTTTCTATATACATTTTCAAAGGCACTTGTTAAACTTAAGTAATTTTTTGAGAATTCTACATTCTGCAAAGCATTTGATCCATATTCCTTCTAAAGTGTTATGGTGGTTGACCTTGGCTGGATGCTAGGTGCCCACCAAGCCACGCTATCACTCCCTCTCCTCAGAGAGGAGAAAAACATGTAACAAAAGGTTGGTGGGTAGAGATAAGGACAGGGAGATCACTCACCAATTACTGTCACAGGGAAAACAGACTCAGCTTGGGGAAATCAGTTTAATTTATTACCAATTAAATCAGAGTAGGATAATAAGAAATAAAACCAAATCTTAAAACACCTTCCTCCAACCCTCCCTTCTTCCCAGGCTCAACTTCACTCCTGATTCACTCCATCCTTCACTCTAAGCAGTGCAGGGGGATGCAGAATGGGGGTTGTGGTCATTTCATCACGTCTCTGCTGCTCCTTCCTCCTCACTCTCTTCCCCTGCTCCAGCAAGGAGAGCAACCCACAGGAGACAGTCTTCCACAAACTTCTCCAACGGGGGCCTTCCTATGGGCTGCAGTTCTTCATGAACTGCTCCGGCGCAGGTCCCTTCCATGGAGTGCAGTCTTTTAGGAACAGGCTGCTCCAGTGTAGGTTCCCCACAAGTCCTGCCAGTAAACATGCTCCAGCGTGGGATCCTCTATCCATTCCACAGGTCCTGCCAGAGCCTGCTTCAGTGCAGGCTTCATGGGGTCACAGCCTCCTTTGGGCATCTGCCTGCTCTGGTGTGGGGTTTTACACAAGCTGCAGGTGGATGTATGCTCCATCATGGACCTCCATGGGCTGCAGGGGGACAGCCTGCCTCACCATGGTCTTCACCACGGGCTGCAGGGGAATCTTAGCTCTGGCTCCTCGAGCACTCCCTTCTCCTCCTCCTCCTCTTCCTCCTCCTTCTCCTCCTTCTCCTCCTCCTTCACCTCCTCCTCCTCCTCCTTCACCTCCTCCTCCTCCTCCTTCTCCTCCTCCTCCTCCTTCTTCTTCACTGACCTTGGTGTCTGCAGGGCTGTTTCTCTAACATAGTCTCACTCTCTTTCACAGCTGCTGTTGCTTAGCAACTTTTTCCCCTTCTTAAATATTTTATCCCAGAGGTGCTATCATCGTCGCTGATTGGCTCAGCTTTGGTCAGCAGTAGGTCTGTCTTGGAGCCAGCTAACATTAGCTCTATCAGATGTGGGGGCAGCATCTGGAATCTTCTCATGGAAGCCACCTCTGCAGGCCCCCTGCTACCAAAATCTTGCCATCCAAACCCAATGCAGCCACTTTAGCTTAGTCCAGGTGTCATCAAAATTTGCAGCCATCCCATAATGTTTGCAGTTATCTTCTGCTTGATGGTCCAAAGTTCAGTTTTGGACCTTCACCCCCCACAAACTCCCAATATCTGCTAGTTTTCACAGTTCAAGCTGTTTTTCTCCTAAGACACACCAATGGAGTACTTTTTTTTTTTTTTTATAAGATATCACAGACAGTATTTTCTCTCTACAGAGACCTAACTGTAACTCATTTCTGTGTTCACAAGGTGCAAGGATAATTGAATTTTTCATCCACATGATTTCTGCTTGACTGGGCACTCAGCTTACAGTATTGCAGGAGCAAGACTGAATGGTTTTCTTAGACTGGGTCTCATTATGAATAGTGGTTGCCAGAAGATTACAGTCTCTGCCCCTAGCCATAATGAGCAGCACTGTCTGACTTTACCATCTGGACTCTGGAAACTTCTGATAAGTTCAGAAATGTTTGAGACAGGAGAGACATTCCTCCACTCCCAATCTCACCAAAATAATGAATCTAACATGCTTGATAAACTAATATTGTTTATGGGCAATAACACCCAGGAAAACATAATGCCAGTAGTGTTTACTTAACTGCCTCAGAGGATTAAAGTCTTGCAATCAGGAGAATCTAGCTCTGTCTTGCAGGAGAGAAAGAAGAGGAAAGCAAAAGAAATAGGTGGCGAAATACAGAGAAGTATTTTTTCTCTCATCAGTTTCCTCATAGAATTTCTGAATCTCAAGATGGGCTTACAGGGTTGGCTATTGAAGAGATGGGAAGGAGAGCAAGAGGAAAATAACCATTTTGTTAGTAAGACTGAACAAATCTGATAAAAACATTGTCAGAAAAACAATTGTTCAATCTGAAAATGACATTGTTACAGTCACTCATCAGCATGAACTAGTTCCTCCTTAAAATGTATAAGCCCCCAGAAACATTTTGCTAAAATGACAGATCCTTATTTCTTGCTATTATTGTTTTTAAGATTAAATAATAATAGAAAAAAAAAACAGTGTAAGTACACTAAGCACCTTGCCAAATTACACTAGCTTTTAAAATCGTATAAACTGCAAAGGTAGCTGCCTGATGTTCTGATTCCGTTAAGGTAAGAAATTAATCTTACATGTAACTTCCTAGATGCAGCTTATTGCAAACATGATGTCATTGCAAATTAACTCTATGGAGATGCTCTGAAAAGGCTAGAAAATAAATTTTCACTAAAATACATCACACCATATTAAAACTTTTTCCCATTTTTGGTTGGGTGTTTCTTAGTCTGTTCCCTGTATCACTTCTCAATCATGAAAGAATAAACAGTCCAGACTGCACCAACCAGAAAACCTGAAGCAAATGAACACAGAAATCTGGTTTGCAGAAAATCAGAAACCAGAAAAAAAAAAAAAAAAGCAAGAGAATAAATAATTAATTACACCCCACAAACAACTTCTGGAGTAGGGGAAAAAGAAAAAGCTATCAACCTTACCCCCTCCAAAATAAAACCCCCAAAACCTGCCTAAGTAAATATATGTGTAAACACAAACATACAAAACCAAAAGCAAAACCAGTACAACAGCGCTAACAGAAAGCTCCCAAAGACAAAAACAATTCCCTCAAAGATGACTAGAGGGAAAAAAAAAACCACAGAAGATCATCATCAATAAATAAACCCGTGACAAAACACCAAGAAAGTGGGAACAAAATCTACAAGCTACCAAGAAAAGGATGATAAAAGAGAAAAAGAAATCCAAATAAAACACTGGAAATGGAAGAGAAAAAGACATATCCAAAAGAAATGCTGAAAAATGGGGAATAATCCACAGTCATTTACCAAAAACTCTATCATGATGGAAAACCAACCAGAAAAGAAAAAAAAAAAAAAAAAAAGGAAAGAAAACCTTGAAAACAAACAGGTGTCCTGCTAACTGCCAAAGTCCCTGTAAGTTGCCTTTATTTGCTGCAGTGCTGTTTACCAGCCGGGTAAATAGATATTCCCACAGCAGCCGAATGGGAGCCATCTGCAGAACATCTGCAGTTACAAATATTTACAAGCTGAAGAAAAGTAGCTGTTTTTTCATATTTCCATTGCAAATACGGGACTAAAGAAAGAAATCTGATTTTCATCAAGCAGCTGAATGCTTCAAGGTGTGCCATCTGCAAAAGAATGAGGAAGTGACTTTTTCTGTTTTGTCGTTTTACTACTAGCCTCAAGTCCAACTAGGCTACTGAAATTTTGAGAACAAGCACGTTTTTCCTCAATAGAGAATATTTTGATAATCACAATTCTCCTGTCATCTACAGAATCAGATACTGAGTTTCATTTCCCTGGGTGTCAGATTGCCTATTATCTGTACAGGAGTTTGACTCGTATGTCAGCTAATTCACTGCCATCAAATCACGAAAATATCTGAAGACAGGGCAAACTGGATGGGAGACCTGAAGAAGCAGTGGAACTAAACCATCTTAGCAAATATATACATTGCAGCTATTGCACTCCAACTCAGAATCAACGTGGTTTCTTTTCTGTGTTGATTACAATCATTTCCCAATGCTTGTTTTTAAGCTTTACTTTCAGATATGGCACCATCTTGGCCTTGCTCTTGCTGGACAAATTTCTGTGGCGTCCTCTCCTTGGTGTCTATAGGAAAGCACATTTGACACCAGCTCTCCTCTGCTTCACTCTGTGATACTTTCCAGAGATCACAGATTGCTGCAGGTCAAGCTGCATGGACCCAAGTCATAGTTTGTTTCCTCCTCTTTCTGAGAAAGAGTATGACCCCTACGTTTTCCATACAGACCCTTGATCTAATGGAGGAAGGAAAGGGACATCTTTGACATAGCAGAACACAAAGGAGCTGGAGAGCTGGCTCTTTTTCTCCCTTTTGTTTTCCTAACCTGGAAATTACAGCACTAATAAACAGCTGCTTCATTAAATTCAGAAAGATTTTGGCAGGGAACAATTTGGTATGTAATATTTAATATAAAAAAAATGTACCTAATCTTGATGCACTCCAAATATGATGTTAACAGTATTCACCCTGTTCAATTTTGAGCGGGGTATGCAATGAGGAGTATTCAATCAGTTATTTCATATTGAAAAACCTTTTTGCATCTATGGACAGTCCCGCCGCAAGACATGCTAAAATGGCTCTCCTGATGTTCACTCTATACTGACATTTTCATACCCTTTTTGCTTTCAGAACAGATGATAATGCCAGATTTAGTGGGTTTTGGAGATCACATATCTGAACTCTCAGCAAGACCACCATCACTTCTTAAAAGCCTACTTTCAGTATATTACTTGCCAGTTTCTGTCTTACAGCTGAGTAGACTGGTGGTTCAATGCAGTAGAAGTCTTTCCATGGTTCATCTGTTACCAGCCACGGACACAGTGAAGACATTACCTGCGAATGGAATGGGCAGAAACGAAAAACTAAAAATTCTGTCATTGCTATGCTGGAGTATTGGTGCAGACAAATAAAATTACGTTTCTGATTAGCTTGGACAGTCTTAGAGAAGATGGGAGATGAGAATACATAGATAGAAAATGTAGTCCCCTAGAAAATAATTTTGTACTTATTATGATCTTCATTTATATTACTGCAGGATTTTTTTTTTTTTTCTGTTTGCATCAAAGTGCTTACTCCAAAGACCTGGCCTTATTCAGCCAGAATTAAATTTTAAAACATCATTTTCATGCTTTTAAGAGCTTGTAAAAATCAGCTTGTAATGTCCACAGTACTTCTGAATAATTTTATGTCATAAGTGATTAGAATAGTTACGGGAAAAAATACTTTCTTAATATATTTGCATTTCCAGGTAAAGTACTTGGCCACTCATTGCTCCATTATCCATCATTTTCTGCACATGGAAATAGGAAAGTATGTACTGAACTTGTAGTGAGGGAGGAGCAGGATTCAGGATGTATCTTGATTTGTGAGTTTTTATTAAAAATACCTAGGGAAACATGATAATATTAACTATTAACTGTAAATGATTTTTTAACTAGTGCAGAGTCTCAAGTAAAGAAAAAATATTTTAGTGTTAATATGCTTATTCATTGAAGAACAGAGAGGCCACAGTCCTTTTTTTCTGCTCTTTGCAAGGAACTGAACTGAAAAGGCTTGGTGCACAGATAATATCAGTAACAGAAGATAAGAAATAAGTAAGATAAGTATTCATAAGAAATAAGAAGATAAGTATTTCTCTTTAAGTGCAGTCCTTCCCATTTAGGATCTTGTTCTTATAATACAATGCCACTAGCAAGAACCATTAAAATTTATATGACAAGAAGAGGTTGAAGTGCTGTATACCAGAATTTTTACTAGTTATAGATGTTTATCATGTTTGTTTAAATCATGCTTACCTATATGTGTATAGGAAAAAATGATAAAAAAGGTACCACCAAGCTGTAGGAGCTGAAAGGTTACCAAATGTATGCACAGTAATGCTAATACATTTATAATATATTATCTTAATAAAATAACATATACTATGTATCATCAAATAATATATTTACAGCTGCATATACATATTTCCTCAGCTCATACTGAGTTCTTTTCAGTTGATTTTTCTCAGTGTAATTCCGTAATGTAATTTCCCCACTCAAAGGGAAAAAATACTGAGTTGTCTCCTCTGTTGGTAGATTTGCATTTTCTATATGTTTTTATTTCCATGTCATCCTAATCCATAAGTACAACTTACAGGCTCTTAGCAGTGGAGTAGATAGGAAATTTTCAGTGAAAGAAAGTCAACACTTTTGACTGATCTAGACAACACTAACAAATAGAGTTCAATAACACTGTAATTATGGATATCCACTTCAAGCACAGAGTTGAAACAACGTTATTTTGCTACAAATAGGTAAACTGAAGCTTAGTTAGCTTTGTTAAAAGATTTTTTCCAACAAACAAGTGAACATTTGTATATTATTGAATATAACAGTTCAAGATTAGGTTGAAGATTCAATCAATAGGTTCATATTTAAGATATGTCTTTTCAGAGCGCCTGTTTTACTCCACAGAAGAAGAAATCCTGTTATGCAGTTGTGAGGAAATATGGTGAAGGTGCAAAGTGATAAAGTAACAGGATGAAAGTTTTATTAGAATAGTGAACAACAATAACAGAAAAAACTGTAAAAGTTGTATCAGATTCAGGAATAAGAACTAACCCCAAAACAATACTGACAAGTTAAATGAAAGAATAGAATATCCTTGCTGGCACAGAAAAATCCGAACTCTTTTTTCAGTTACTAGCCCAACTGCTCTCAGGTAATTGTTGCATGCATTGATCTAGTATACAAACACCCCCAAGACATCCTTACAAATATCCACACAGCCTATTTAAATAAACATATAAAAATATTTTCCATTAGATTTCTTTAACGGCCTTTACCAGAAAAAGACCAACAGTGCAAAAAGTTCATTGCATTTATAGCAAAACATGCACATTCATGCTTAATTAAAGTTTTGATATTCACTGTTGACTCTAGCACGAATCATCTCAGGATCTTATTGTCACCATCAATTAATGACCTGGTAAAGGGCATAGCATGGTAAGTAATTATTAGCAAATAACTTGGCCAATTACCTTAGCTGCTGCTTCTTTTTTACTATTTTTTTTTCTCTTAATTTGTGAAGTATCTACAAATCCTTGTGATTTGCAGACCATTTAAGTCATTCTAATTTTACTGTTGCGTAATGATAACAATAAAATTAAAATGCCAAGACTGCCCTACATCTCATCAAAGCAACACAATTACCAATACCACTTGCTTTGGTGGGATTTAGATTTTATCCAATTAAATCATTAAAAATCCAGTCTCACTGCTAGCAGACCAGAAAACTGGGCAATATGAACAACTATCAGTTATTTGAGGGCTTAGTACTACTACGTCAAAATCTGAGCTTCCTCTAAATGTTTCCAGACTTTCAGTGTGAGTCTTTGCCCAGAAATGCAGGTGACAAATAAGAGGAAGAAAGCAGCAGAGATCTCCTGTTGTCCCTGAGGTGCAGATGTGTAGAGCCAGTCACATAGTTTTGCCTCTTACAGGGCAGCTGTCTGGAGGCTGCAAGATGTCTCACACCCCTCACTGCCAGTCTGCCCTGCAGACTGCCCGATGTGCCCGACTGGCATCAGATGAGTAGGCTCCGTGGCTCACCCACTTTCTATCCCCATGTTTTCTCATGGGAAATTTACTGGCTTGGTGCAAGAGTCCTCTGGAAGCACACTGAATATGAGGGAGTTAATACACTCAGGAGCAAGTTTTTCCAGCAAACAGGTCATGCCTGGGGCAGGCTGTTTAAGAGCCTCATAGGCTTTACAGTACCATGCAGGCCCTTCCTGAAGGACCACGGAATTCTTGCTGTACCATATATGTGATTTTTAAAATTTAAGGCAGGACTCTGATCAATTTTCCAATTCTTTTCTGTATACATGGGATGCAGCACCAGTTCAATCTGCAGTAGCAGTATAGTCTGTATGACAAAATGGAAGCTACATGATATACACCAGAAGAATTCCCTCAGGATAAAACATCACAGCTAATAATTGCCTCAAATGAGGCAAAATTAGACCATCCTTTTCCTCATAAATGAATCATACTTTCTACACAGCTCTTCCTCTTGCTAAATAAAAACACTTTTCTTTTTACATCCTACAAATGAAAATGAAAGGGTGGTCCCCTTTTCCTCCTTTCTTGACCCTTTTTCAGAGTAACCCTGCATAGGATTGGAGACCTGGGCTTTGCAGTGCTGTTTTCTGTGACACATATACATTTTCATTGCATATATCATTTCCACTTACAGCTTCTATGGTGTGCATCTATTCACAGCTCCAAATTAATTTATCCCATATGTGATTGCATATTCTGACAATATAATTAATATTCCAGAGATGTATGGCAACTTTTAATAAAAATCCACAGCTCAGAGTATGCTTTTCCAGGTTTCCAACAAAAATCTGAGGGTGGCAGGGAAAGTTTTCCATACGGCGTATTTATTTCCAGGGTTCATTTTCATCTTAATTTTCCCTGCTTAGTTACACCACTGAACTCTCTAGCATGATAAGAAGAGATACTCCCAACAGCTTTTTTGTATGGTTCACAGTTTAGAAACACTGTTTTATGGAAGAAGAAGAAATAGCTGGAAGGAATATTCCTGTAGGAAGCACTGGTAATTTTTTGATGAAAATAGATACTTTCAGAGATGAAAGGAAAACTGGCTTCTGTTTTTTTTAAAGACTGCACTCCATCTTGAAAATAAACATAGCAGGTAAAGATGTTTGACACAAACTTCAAATGGTAAGACAAAAACCTGTGCACTGAGTAATTTTGAAAGCCTTGCTTCCTGTAGCATGATGCACAAGAATTATTTGGCACAGAAATTTGGTACTGGAATATAACACAGTCTTATTTTAGGCAATACCTGACACCACTTCACCAAGCCATTCTGCTTCTTTTTTCCCAATCTCTAGGGAGTTTTACAAGCAGCTCTTACAGGAAAGTTAGGTAAGCAAGCAGGTATCAATTGAGCATCTTAAGCTCCTTTTTAAGTCTTAAAATAACAATGGGACAATTATTCAATGAATGGTCAAAAATCTTACTAATTAGTTCATTAGTTAATTATAGATTAAATATTTATAATGCAAACATTGTTAAGTTATTTCAAGACCTTTTACCTGATTTAAATTTTTTTGAAAACAGATGATTACACGATTATAAGGATTAAGGATAATAATTTCAGAAACAAGTAGTGTCTCCTCATATTCTTTTAAAGCTTACCACTTGGAAGATTAGGTTAGGTATTTCAGAAGACCACCTTTCTGGTGATAAATCACAATAGATAGTCAGTTAAGATGCCAAGATCTCACGAGTGTAAGGAAAGGCAAATGGCATCCTGAACTTACTTGCCAGCCAATTAACAGCACAAATGCCTTTGAGCTGGCTTGAGCTGCAGCTCTTTTCATTAGTGGAAAAGTCTTAACTAAGGATAGCAGCCCTGCTCTCTGCCTTCTCTCTGAAAAACCTGCCAAGGTGAACTCTGACAGTGCAGAACTCAGCATCTTCATTCCAGAAGGTGGTCAGAAATTCCACCAATCTCTCTCGCATTTTCTTTTATCACCTGCCCTAACCTCTATATGAGATTACGCCTCACGGCTTTCATCTTCACTCCAAAGAGTGCAGGAATGGCAGATGAAAATGAAAGGTAACAGGAGGCAATGCCAATAAACAGTAACAGACAACCGGAGATTTATCACTCTTGCTAGAAGGTGAGCTGGATTTTCAATTAATAGAAAAAAGTATTGTTAAAACATGGGTAGAATTCCAAAAATCATGACTTTTCATAAATGATCTCTTCATAAATGATACAGTGCATGTGTTTTCTATATGAACAGTCTTATGAAAGATTTATAGCTAATACCCGAACATCAGAATTCTTGCTGCATTGACTAGCTATACAAATTGTACCCTTACTACCTTTTTCTCACTGATATATGCATTTGTTACAATTAACAACTGCAGCCTACAGCTGAAACTGGACTCCACTGAGGTAGTCATTGTACATGCAAAAAACTTCAAAGGCTTTACAACCCGTCTATGCAAGATGACATGTCAAAAGGAAAAGAGAGCACACTAAAATTAAAGCTTTTGCTTAAAATCAAATATATTAATGACTGAAATCATGTTAGACCCCCCTATTCTGGTACCCTTTTACTGGAATATATTGCTTCTTTATTCTGCCAATACTGATACACTATTAAAATTTTGCTTCCAGCTCTTTTGAGCATTTTTTCCATTGACTATTAATGAATATTGCAACAAAAATTTTACTTGCTTTTGAGAAAACAGATATGGAGCAATCATGAATTTGTTTAAATTTGAGCTTCATTAGGACTTGGACAGAGTAATCAAAAGTACTTATCACTGTTTTTCCACAAAGACATGTTTTATAGGAAGAGTCAGACCTGGAACGTACATAATGGACATTATAATGCTTATGTATATCTATTGAAAAGTTGAGACAATGCCTTTAAATTTGGAATGAGAGGTAAAACTAGGTAAGTTAAAGGATAGCCTTAGTAAGTCTCTGTGAATGAACAGCAGCTATGCTCTCTAATGCTCCTCATGGTTCTGTTTCTCAAGACATCAAATCTGAAGAGTCCTTAGACCACATATCTTCTGCTCCGTCACCTTTCCTCGCTTTCCTCTACAAGGAAATCTGGGCATAGCAGGGTCAAAGTCAGTATGTATATCCAGGAGTCAAGCCTGCTCTTCTGAGTATGTAGCCAGTCTTTGTCTCCAAGTTTGTCCTGAGCAGCTAGCAATATTCCAGCATGAAAAAAACACCGTCATGATTGGCCCCTAAGTCCTGAAACAATACATGAAGAGTCTCTATGCTTTTCATCTCTTGCTTTCTTCATGTTCATCAAGCATACACCTTCTATCTTTGCGCTTATTTACAAACAGCGTAAAACAAAGGGAAACCAACAGAGAAAGAATTGTTGGGTATTAGCATTTTTTTCCCCACAATTTACAGTTTCTTTACTTTGTACTGAACCAAACCGTTCTTAACATTTTTCTGTGAATTATCAATTAGGTAGCAATGACAGATGGTATATCCACCTGCTTCTTGTTCCCTTAGTAACATCAATAATATTTTACAACTCTATAAAACAGCTTACACTAAGGGATTGTTGTCATCAGCCATCAACATTTACAGGGCCAGAATACTAATAAGGTCTTACTATGGACACTAAAACACTCACTGGATGCTTTCAGTAACAGAGAAATCCCACTTAGAAAAAAAAGTTGTAAGGGAAAGGGAGTACTTTACTGAGCTTTACTTTTCAGTATCCAATAAATGAAACTACAATATGGATGATGTATTCCAACAGCCAGGCCTGTTTCACTTTAATGGCAACGCAGAGACTTTGGACAACAACGTATTCTCTTTCTGTTTGGCTTTCTTACTAGATTTTCATCTTAAATGCTTTCATGTTTATTTATTCTGATTACTAACACAGATTTATGTACAGTGGTTGTCATGTGGGGATTATGCGACTGGCCAGCTAAACATGAAGAAATCAGTTTAACCATTTTGAAACATTACCTCCCTGAGTCATTCTAGTGTAGCTCTTGATGAAGTGTCTGAGATGCAACACAGGTCGGCATGTCATACAGTAATACCCTTCTGGCTTTCTCTGCAGCTAGTTTTCAAAACTGCAGTAGATTTAGGGGGTAAGATTTATAATAAGTTCCTTCTGCGTAGGTAGGTGAGTGTCTCTGTGATTGCACAGCCTCTGCCTCGGTGCTCCCACACCCAAGTCCCTGTCCTCCTGACAGATAAGGCTGTTTCCCCACAGCTCTGTCCCAGTGGTTAGCCTGTGGAGCCCCACCACCATCCCACCATGTAGCCCTTGCCACCACCTCCCTTTTTTCATATTCCCAGCATGCAGATTCATAAACCACTGGGGTCTCCCTGCAGTGCACTTCTACTTCACAGAGCATCATGTAGGTTTTACAGAATGACACAGCAGTGAGCTGCAAAACAGCCTTCAGAGATTATTAGCCTGAATGCTGCATAGCTGTGTGTTTTAGTTAATTGTTGTGACTGCACTTTTTGGGGGAAGCACATTTCCCCTGCAGGAGCCCCATTGGACTATGGTGGCTGAGGCATCTCATGATTTTTCTTGTCTGCAGCAGCACTCCTGCTGCAAAGTGGACCTTCCTCTTTCCTTTCAGAGTATTCATTCTGACCATCTGGCCTCAACCTGCAGAGTTTAGCTCACAGTCCTTTTGGACTGATGTTAACAGTTTTTCTTTCGTAATCTGATGGTAAGGAGAACAAACATACCCTGTCCCCAAAAAGCAGAACAAAAAACCCTCATATGCCAAACTGTCAGAAATGCAACAAGAAAAACATCCTGTAGCATGTCGGGAGCAGCAATAGGAAAATTCATTGTGCTCACTGTACATATTTAATTAGAAGATCTTCACGATCAGCTGGACTCCTTTGCAGTTCAGTATGTACACCACCACCAGTGGTTGTCTCTGCTTCTGGTATTTTGTACACAGAATATTAAAGAGACATGATAAAAAAAGATAATTAGCTTCCTTCCCTGTATCTACTTCAAAACTTAAGTGGCTACAACTGTCACCAGTAAATTAATTACACCATAGCATGGCAACACCTCTGGAATACTGATAAGACAAATATTGTGGACTAAATCATAATTGAATTTTATAGGGAGAGTTTGGGTGTATGGTGTTGTTTTCCTGAGATCATACTAATTGATACCATTGAAGGAAAGAAGATGCTAATGTTGGAGGGAAAAAAGTTTTTTAAGAAAGCATTCTGTACCCAAATGCATTTGTTTATTCTAGAATAAACACTTTTAAAAATATATATTTTTTTTAATCAATGGCAAAAATGTCCTTCTACTTTGAAGACAGATCCCTATTTATAAAAGCATGTGATTATACCTTTTGAAGAATAGTTTTCTTCTAGGCAAATTCATGTTGAGGCAGGTAACTTAGGTGAAATGATCTCGAGAGTTCACATGCTTTCCTATAAAGTTAGCAGAGAGATATGAGTGTCTTGAAGAAAATATAGGGAAATGACCTAATTCAGAGACACATCAGTCAGCTAGAGAGACTACGTAAACACCAAAGATGATAAAAAATTAAACCTAGGTGACATAAGAGATTGGTGTCTACCTCTGCCCTTGGGAACTGCAGATTTTTATGTAAAAGGAAAGGAATGCAAGAACATGGAGGAAACTATCCATTAAAGGAATTATTTAGAAATAAAAATGTCATCAAATAACTGTTATCTTTTTTTGAGACGTGTTTGACAGACTCATTTTCAAATGGGAAAATTTGGGTTTATCAGTTAGTCTCCATCACCACAACACAGACTTTTATGAGTTATCAGGGATAAAGACAAAGGATTTCTTTTATTACATCAAGCAACAGTAAGGAAAGGTTTATATAACATGTCATCTCATAAGCACATTTGTTTTTATTTCTCCAAACGTTATTTGAAGAATAATTTGTTTTAAAAAAGTTTTAATCACCAAAAATAACAAAAAAAACTTTATTATTCAGTCATTGCAAGATATTTTCATAACGCTAAATACAGTTTTCTTTCATTAGTATTTCTACACTTCTGATGGAAGCTTAGTAATCATCAATAAAGAGATGACAAGGCAACAGAGATTATAAGATTTACTGAAAAGATTTTTTTTTATCCTCTCACATCTAACTTTTTTCTGGACAGAAGAAGTCATGACAGAGTGACAAGAACAAAGAAATCATAGTAGGATTTGATCTTAATACCCATCTTTGTTCATGAAAAGATGATTTGCTTTTATATATATATATATATATATATATATATATATTTGCTTTAATGAAACTTGGCTGTCAGCTCCTGATCGCGACATCAGTACCACTACCTCTTAATGACAATCTGTCACAATGCATTACAGGCTTACAGTATTTCTATTTTAAGTGACATACTGATTACAGCTAGTCAGAATTTTACAACCCTGTAGAAAGTGTTAATTTTTGTCCCCTTCCTCTACAAAAAAGTTCAGTTTCTAACATTCAAAAATATTCCGATTTTATTTAAACTATTTTTTCTTTCAAAATACCTCACAGCTGAGTGAAGGTGAAGCTGTCTTTGGAACTTTATTATACAAGCAGCCTGTACATCATTAGTAAAATAAGGCTGACAAACAAAAAGTTGATCTGTCCTATTGCAGTGAATGTTAACTATATTCTTTATTTTGTATATTCTGGCCATATATAAGCTTTCCTTCTTGTGCTTTGAGCAACTTATAGTCCATGTGAGCATTCTATCATGATGCTAAACTGAACTAATGCTTTTACAGACATATTCTTGAGCTGAGCTCTTGACTATCTTGACTACAGGGCTTTTAGTTATCTCAGAGCAGAGACAGGACAATCCATATATGCTGAGAATATCTATGAAGAGATCATTACCTCTGCAAGACAGCAAGGACAGCAAAATCCATTGAAAAGAGAATTTTTATCCTTATCAGCTAACATGCTTAAGGATAGAGGGAGCCATGATAGGAATAAAAAAAGTCAAAGATTTGGTCTCATATAGCTGAAATATTGACAATGGCACTTGATAACTTATAGAGTTGTCATCCACCTGTAGATGTCATGAAAAATCTGGTCAGTGGTGTGGCATGTCTCACAGGAGATGACCAAAGGAAGACCATTTCTCCCCATCACAATTTCATCCTCATAAAAGGATAGCTTTCACATTGAGTTGCATGTTTTGGGGAGAAGAAAGCAATGACAAAAAGCTTCTTCTTAATTTACTATTACTATTCCTTAAGTATAATAGAAAAGGTCAAAGAAAAATCAAACACTGCAAACTATTCTCCCTTTTTTTTTTTTTGGTCTTAGAACACTATTTTCATACAACCACTTTTTCCAGTAGCCTGAAGAATGAATAAAGCTGGAATCTCAAAAACCAATTAGGAAGCTAGTCTGCCATTATTTTTTCACAGAAAAACATTGTCCTGCATTTCAGACATCCAATGAATAGCTATATTTTGAAGAATCACAAATAAAACTATTTCCCTCTTCATACTTCCCCCTTCCAGTTTATTTAATATAATCAGTATGAGAATGTGATTAGGGTTAAACATAAGATGAAGGAAAGAATTACTTAGTCTTCCCACATGTCTTGAAACCCATTGAAGTTGCTTTTTCTTCCCACAAGGTGGTATCCTAAAAGTCCAAAAGACATTGCTGAAACTGTGAACAATTCACCAAAATTCACCTTTCAGTTTTTGTGTAATTAAACTGATAATGTGGGCAAAATCAAGTTGTCTTTAGAGGAGGGGGATGGGATGGGAAGGGATGGGGGTGGACAGGCAAGGGAATAGCTTTCACTTTCCCTTTGTTTTCCAAAAGAATTAAATATTTCCACTCATACCTAACTCAGTGTAGTTTCAGATCTTTTCCTCAGACCACAATATTTTAGTAACTCTTCAGAATGGAAAGTAGGAGCTAAAGGTCAAAGAATAAATTATGCTTGCAACTAAGTGATCCAGATTAAATGTCCCCATGCATTACCATACATTTCAAAATGTTAAGAAAATGTTATGAGTCATTTCTCAAAATCCTTTCAATTAGATCATTAACTTAAGATTGTTGTGTTGACAGATCCGTAAGCCAATGAACAGTGGACAGTTCTTCAGATTTTTCAAATTTGGTGAAGATTATTAACATGGTAGTAAAAATGTGTTATTTCAGAAAAACTAAGTAATAATTAAATTCATTTGGAAGAAAGAATATATTTAACAGAGTTCAGAACACAGTTGAAAAATATGTGCAAAAGGGGCT